>NC_048221.1:90986227-91069486 GCF_002007445.2 Ailuropoda melanoleuca
GGGGGGGGGGGGGGGGGGGGCAAGAGGAAGTGCAAAAAAAGCCAATCTGTACTCCATTAGGGCTCAAAAGAAAATGCCTCCCAGCAAAGGTGAACTTGCTATAGATTCTGTATGATGGAGGATCAGAATTACTAATGTCTCTTACAGGGAGAATACAAAACCAATCCTCTTCCATTTTTAGTATCTCTGCAAATACTTCTTTTGTAAAAATCTTTCATTCAACAGTATGTCTGTGAGGTTAATCCTTGTTGTTGTATGTATAGTAGTTCATTTTTAATTGCTATGTGCTATTATAATTGTGGGAATATTCTAAAATTTATTTTCTATTCTACTGTTGATATACATGTGGTTATTATAAACAAAACTGCCATGAATATTCTTGCATATGTATGGGTATGTGCCCATACATACCCATTCCTGTGGACCATACACCTAGGAGGGGGTCCAAGGTCACATGGGTAGGCACACAGGTTCAGCTGTAGTAGACACTGCTTTTAACCATTTAACAATTCCCCTGCATAATTCTCCTCTTCTAGCTTTGAACACTTGCACTTTCCCTTATGCATTCCTCTTCCTCCCAAGTTTCTTACCTTGATTTCCTCCTTCCCTCTCTACACTGTGTCCTTTAATGACCTCACTTATTCTTACACATTTAACTGGCCTCATATTTATTTAGCCATATCCTCACTTCACTTCTAAGCATTAGTCATGTTCTTTGATCCTCTAGCTCAACAATCACCCCTGGATGTTCTTCAAGTGACTGAAACACATTGAATCAAACTCGTCTCCCTCTCCTCCCACTCATTATTTCTCCTTCAGACCTTCCTGGTCTGGTGCCCTGCTCCTAGCATCTGGGCTAGTGACCTCAGCAGCCCAGCTCCTAGGAGGAACTTAAATCCTACCAGTGGCATTGTTGCAACAGTCCTCAAAGGGGAATGGCATTCTCCCACAAAACAGTTCCAACTGTTTTTTCAGTTGAAATGGCTACCAAGTTGAGAAATAGCAGAAAATTATTGTTTCCTACGTCCCAAATCACAAGGACATACCTGTTAAAAAATTGGGACCCAACCTACTGTCTTCCAATTCCACTTTGAAAAGGACCATTTCTCTTTAAGAGGAGATGCTGTAAAAGGGAAAAGGCAGTTTAGGTAACATTTAAGAGCATGTCTTTGGATCAAGTAGACCTAGGGTTGCAGTCTTTCTGGTACCTCCTAGCTGTGTGACTTTGGGTGACTTACTTCCTTCTCTGAGTCTTGGTTTCCTTGTCTATAAAATAAGGATAACCATTGCTACCTTGCCTGTTTGTTGTGAAGATTAACTGAGATCAAGAGACTTGGTATAGTATCTAATGCATCTATACTCATTAAGTGTGGTCGGTGCAGCTGCTGTTGCCAATTCTCTAAGTGGGAAAACTAGAAAAATTGTAACTCGTTCAGTGTCCCAGAGAGGTTGCCACTGGACAAGCAGCAATTTCAAAGTTCTAATTTCTTTTACTTTGCTCTCTGAATAGCTCAGAAGGGATGGATAGGCTGTGAAAAATGTTCTCAGACTGGTCAATTTGAGGTATTTCATTTCATGAATCTATCCGTAAACTGCCAGTTCATTTCATTGATCAATGGCCATCCCAGTGTTGGAGTTTAAGTTATTACCATCCTAAACTAAAGCTGAATGAGATCTTTAGGATCAAGAAGCTCCAAAAGGCATTCAAGCTCTGTCAGAGACATGGCTATGCTCTGCAATCAGGCTTCAATCCATATCTGCACATGTACCCAGACTCCTTTCTCTCATGTTAGAACTCTCTGTGCTGGCCTGTGGATAGTTTTTGCAGCTGCCTCAGATGGTACTTTCTGCAAAGACTTCAGGGCATGCATTAGCAGGTATCCATCCTGTCTCACCCTCAAAACACCCTGCCTTTTAAAGTATAAGCAGATCCAAGCAGATATTGTCTCAAACCATCAATCAATCAAACATACATTGAGTAACTGCTATGTATGGTGCCAGGAATCTTACACAGGAAAATATAAAGAAAACACATTCTCTGATCTCAAAGCTTAAGTAACTAAGAAAACAGATTAGTACACGCTAATAGTTAACTGTCAAGATATTAATGGGAAGGAGAAGTCACTTCTGGGTTCATGGATCCCCAAAGATCTTTTGGGGGTTGAAGTGAAGTGATAGGAAAAGTAAGCATGTCCTACTGCAAGTCACATAGGCACTACTAGTAGAGGTAGAAATGGAGCGATACACACATCTAAGTATTTTCTTCTAATTCATGCATTTAACCAGCTCTCTGGATTGCTGTTTCAGAGCCAGGCATATACCAGGTCCAGTGAGAGACAGAGAGTCCCACTTTCTGGGAAAGGAACTTGGACAAAGTTCTGGAAGGCCCAGGGAAAGCAAGGCCTTTGCAGTGTGGCCAAGTTTCTGATGAAACATAAAGGAGAGGAAATGACACTTTGCTCTGATTCATGCAAAAATAATTTACTCTCAGTCTTTCTAACCATCAGTGGTCTGAAAACGTGGTGCAACTGGCCTCCAGAGCCACCCTGCTCCCATAGCATATCCAGCAGTCCCATGCTGAGCTGACACAGAAATCAGATCAAAAGTGAACCTCAGGTAGTGGCACTTTACCCTAACTGTTGACAGATGGAGAATGGAAGCAACATAAATGCTCTCTCTTGTGTCAGCACTATAAAAATGTCGGACTGGCCCATGAAAGATGGAGATGGAAGTCCAGGCAGCCATTAGGAGCCATGCCTTACTCGCAGCAATAACTCATTCCCATGGTATTATGAAAATGGTTTTATTGCAGTGGATTACTTTTTCCCCCCTCTGCAAAAATCACTGCTTATCAGCATCACAGAAATCAAGCTAAAAACTCCCCACCTTTTCTTCCTTCTAGTACAATCCCTCTCTCTGGCCGGGAACTTAATAAAATGGAACATTTCATTATTCCAGTTTGCATACCTCTTTTGAAGCTGAAACTGTCATCTCAAGTGAGTGCTCTGAAGTGGCCAGTGTTAGGGTGATTTGATTGCCTCTTGTGTTTGCTCAGACACATGTGAATGCTAGAGAAGCCACTCACGGTCTAGATCTCTTGCTAGACTGGATTTGGAAGTTGCAATGGGAAGGAAAGCATTCAAAAGCAGTACTTTCCAATTCCTTCAGAGTACAGTTTGGATACAGCTTTTTCATGAGCTATTAACTGCCTGTCAGATTCCTTAAGAGAAGAAAACAAAACCAGGTGTATTGAGAATTCATATATTCACAAATAGTTCAGCCCAGTGAGGCCTCTTTTTCTCTGAAGACCTGTGTGTGATTCCCATCAGTGGCCTGGGCAATCGGAATAACTAGATGGAGATTATTGCGTCCCACAGAGGAAGCGTCCCAAAAAAAACCCTTCAATTGTATTCCTATAACTGAACCTCAGGAGATTAACACACCTGATTGGAATCCTCAGTTAATACCTTTATGTGAAATATGAAATCTTGGTTCAATATGCAGAATCTCAGGCCTCACCCCAGATTTACTGAACCAGAATCTACATTTTTTTTTACCAAATCTCTAAGTCATTTGTAAGCATAACAAAGTTTGAGAATACCACAGAAACAACAATATTGACCCACTCTGGCTGCCTGGTTTATTCCACTAGAAGCCAGTTAGTATTCTTTGGGTAAGTCACCATGGGACATGCTGTTGTTATCACAACAACCAGTAAGGTATGGTCCCTACCTTATGAGAGTTCTGACTCTGGGATGACTACACACAGGAATGGCCAGTGTCTACAAAGACTTAGCCAGCCTCAGAAAGGGCCCTCTAGAAGTGGCAAGCATCGGACCCCCACAGATGATCTGCCTCCCTGTATGGTATGGTTCCCCAGTAGGGCAACCAGACCCTCTGCCTCTGGCCTCTCAGGGTCTTCCACAATTCTGTCTACCTAAACCCAGCAGTCCGAGCAAGCATAGGGCTGACTCCAGCTCTCCTGCCTTTGAGAGGGCCTTGATCCTAGACCCTTTCAGTAGTCTAGCCCTCTGCAAGCTTCTCTAAAACACTGCTACCACACAAATATTGGTAGTTAACAAATTAGTCGACAAGTTGGCCAACAAGTTGCAAGCAGAGTGATGTATTTCACTTCCAGGATGAAGCATTTAAAAGCTGGTCAGCAAAGTTCTTCCCATGCTTTAGTAACCAAAGTGGAAGACATGTGTTCCAGATGGCACAGCAACAGATGCAAGCAACCTAGATCTCCTGGAAAGGAGCTACAGGAAAGCCAAAAGTTGTTCTTACTAGTGGAGTAATTTCTTCATGAGGAAGAAATAAGTCTTTATGCTAAGCTGCTGAATTTGGGGGATTGTTACCACACCATAACCTAATCTATCCTGATTTACACATCTTTGAGCCACCCTTTTTTTCCCATATGAGTTTCACATTAGGTATCCAAATTTATTGTTGCCTAAAATGTGGCAGGAAGTGAATCAACATAACAAGGATTTTTCCTCTTGTTTTCTCAGATAAATATATTCATTCAGTTTTTCTCAAAATGATAATTAGAAATAGAATAAGACTTGCCTTCATTATATGATGTTTTGTATTATTGTTGATTTTCCATTTAATTACTTCCCTGTTCCATCCTCAAAGTTGAGAAGGCTGTTGGCTATTGGACTTGGTAAACAAATGTGGTCCCCACTAGAGTCAACAATTAGATCTGAAGCAGCAAATGAAAGCAATTCTCTGAACAGGCCAATAACCACATTTTGGAGGACAGTGGTCTTCTAGGCCCAGTAGTAGGCTGTCTGCCCTAATGGAGAACAGGTCCTGGTTCCCCTTTTCTCATCAACTACTTAGACCCTAGTGGGGCTTTGATATTCCCAGGGAGAGCAACTCACCCCAGGTTTTCTCTTTTTCTAAATAAATTGATCTAATCCTGATAAGAATTTCAAGTTAAACAGCTATTTAATATTGCAGGAATATGCATAAGCCTATGTTGCAACTCTAAATAACAAGTAAATAATATTTAAACCGTCTGTTCCAGAATCATACTATCTGCCTGCCAAAATTCTCTTTCAGAGGAATGAGCTTGTCATTTTTCCCTTTTAACTAGCATTTAAAATGAAAAGAAAAAAAAAGTCCACGCCCACAAGGGGTACTCCAATAAAATCACTGGGTATTAGCAATCTGGTTTAAAGTGCCAGAAATCCAGAGTAATTCTGATTTAGGATTGAAATTCTGCCCTGCATTTAGCCTGTTGTGAACAGTTATGGGGGAAGCTCATATTGTTTAGTAGGTCAGAACACCCACTGTTAGGAAGATCTTCCAGATAATGGACCGTTTGAGTTATAATACCTGACCAAGGTTATATAGTATGAGGAGAGGGAAGGTCTGCTTAACCCATCGGTGACTGTTTAGGAATCAGGCTTTAAGGAATGCTTTGTTGTCTATCTGTTCTTTTTCCTGCTTTGAAAATCTATAATCAGATGATAAAAAAAAAAAAAGAAATGATAAGGCCATAGAAGTAAAGGGGGGAAAGGCAGAAATATTTAGTTGTAAAAATGTGAGTGAAGACGAATCTCATGGAAACACAAACAGAAGGGAAAAAAATGAGACAGAGGGAAAAAACAGGACAAAGAGAAAAGAAGGAAAAGTTCAAGGAAAAAAAATACAGAGAGAGACTGAAGGATAAGAGATTACATATGTGTTGCCCTGTGGGCAAGGACTGTGTTTGCTATTTTGTATATCCCCCACTCCTCTGAAACCTAGCACAGCGCTGAAGACCCAGCTGGCCCTGGACTAACCGACAAGACAAACCAAACAAACAATCTTCATTCTACACTTGGTTCATGACCCAAAAACCAGTCTAGTTGAGGCTAGGAAATTTTGGATTGAATCATGAGTTTCACAACCAACACTAAACAAAGAATCCCACAGGAGAATCATGGTGCTAAATGAAACCCATCGGCCAGTTACACAAAGCTTAGCACTTCTCTGGAGTCAGCTATAAAGACCTACATGATCAAAAGGAAAGACGAGAAGAACTCCTTCCATGGTCTTTCTGACAGCTGGAAAGGAGACTACCAATGGATATGTACAAACCTAAATGCAAGTGGAAAATAAAGCCACTGCAGACTCTAACCAGTGACAGTCTAGAGCCAAGGTTTACGTTCTCGGCTGTTACTTCAGTGCAACCCAGAATGATGACCAGTGTCATGCTGCCCGGTAAAATCTGCTTATAATGAGCTTGGACCGGCATTTCACGTCCTGTGAAAAGTCCAGATGGGTGCCCAGAGGCTAACCATCTCAAGGTCACCCCTGGTTAAGTGATCCTCTTCAGTCTGCATCAACTTGGATGAGAGACTCAGTTCCTTTCACTGGATGGATACAAAGGTACACAACACACAGAGCCATACTCACCTGTGAAGTCTGTGTGAAGTACCCTTTACTGATGAGCTCATAAAGATAGATGGTGTCAGAAAAAGTGAGTGCAAACAACTTAATAATAAATCCAGTATGCATTATCAATTCTGTTTAAAACTGCATTGGTGCCAACTGCTAACAATTTTGTTTATATAAACCCTGACATGTAAAGAACACTAGGCAGATCACTTTGATTGAAAATATCTCCATCATTCATGGCCTTAGGTTCATTAAGCAGTGTGCTTTCTAACAAGTTGTCTTTAGTAGTCAAATGTTCATTGAGTCTCCTACATATGAGGATAGTTATGTCTATGTCAATATCTATATCTATATCTATCATTATGTCTACATCATAAACTTGCCTGCAAACAAATTCTAAGCCAGCAGAAAAACACTGTGTGCCTGGAGGTTTAGGAAAACCAAAAAGAAAAAGCAAGAGGTGCTGGGGGGTGGAGGGGTGGAGGAGATGAGGTAAGGCGGGGGGGGGGGGGGAGCCACCACCACCAAAGAGAAGATGAAGGACATCAAAGATCAATTTGCCTCTTTCACAACCTCACAAAGGCCAGTCCTGAATACAGTCCTCACTGAATCCACCTATCCCTGACCCCTCCCACCTTCCCTGAAAACCAGGTGGACCCCTGCAGCCCCAGACAGGAAGCCCTGTGCAGGCCTTCTCCCTAGCTCCACCTGCCCCACAGCCTTCCCTCTGCTTGTCTGGGGACTCAGGCAGAGAACCAACTGCTCCGGGAGAGGGAAACAATTAGGGAGAGCGGCCCCCTCCCTCTCAGCCTCAGGCTGCCCAGCCAGCACAATTAGCATAATTACAATATGTTCATCCAGCACCTACCAGAAGGAAAACTTACGCAAAAGGGGGATGTGTTAACACACTCAAGCCAGTCAAGCAACAGTCGGGCTTTGTAATTAGCTAACAGTTCCTCTTTTAGAGCTTTCTTGGGGTACTCCCAGGAAGCCCCAGGCTCCAGGCAAGGACTCAGGACTGAAGGCAACAGTAGAAACACTAAGTCCCTCCTTTCAGGGGCAGGGTCCCACCCCCCACCTGCCCACCCCCACCCCAGAGGTAGCATTTGCCATTATGACATGAAAGGTCTCTAGAACTTTCCAGTGCACATCAAGGACACACCTCTTCACACTTCAACTGTCCCTTATTAACTGGCCTTAAGGGAATCCCAACTTTCTGGGCTTCAAACTCCTTATCTCCAAAAAGGCAAGATAATCTGTGCTTATTGTAGGAAATAACAGGATAACAGCTAGGAAACCTCTAAATAGCAAGAATGCTAAATAAATATCAGGTGTCAATGACGGTCTAAAAAGTATTTGTCTCAATTTGAATTATGGAAGTCATCAAATATCTAAAGGCACATTCCTCCCTCTCAGCCCCAGAGTCAGTGATTTTTGGTATCTCCCTCCTGTAACCCTCCCCATATCCATCACCATAGTTAGCACATTAACTCAGGAATAATAGACTCAGCTTCTCTACCACATGTTTCCTAACCTTCTTCTGTCACAGCATACACAGGAAATGATATTTGTAATAGCCCTGGGGTAAACAGTTGCTCATGGCAACCCAGGTCCCATCCTGCCACCCCCAAGGCCTAATAGGATCACTAATTCCACATCTACCCAACACACCCATGAGGCATTAATGTGTCCCCCCATTGCTAGGAAGCTCTGCTCTATATTACTGGGTTTGTTGTGGTTGTTGTGTAGTTGGATGGTTGTTCTGTTTTTTAACAGACGTAACTCCCCGTGATTCTGGAGTCTATGGTGGTCCAAAGTACTTGCTCACAATCTTGACGATATATATTAGAATCACTAGGGAAACTTTTAATAAACACCAGCACCTGGGCATCACCCCAAGAAATCCTGATTTAATTGGTCTGGGTGGGGCCTGGGCATTAGGTGAACCTAATGTGCAGCCAAGGTTGAGAACCACTGCTTCTCAAGCTTTAAAGTGCAATCAGATCACCTGGGGACCTTGTTAAAATGCAGATTCTGATCCAGCAGGTCTGAGAAGTGGCCGGAGATACTGCATTTCCAGTAATCTCCCAGGAGATGCTGATGCTGTTTTCCACAGGCCATGCTTGGAGAAGCATGGGTCTAAAGAAGTAAACTCAGAGTTGAGCATGCCTCCTCATCACCCCAAAGGCATTGCTGAAACAGACTGCCAGGCTTCACCCTCAAAGTTTCTGATTCGAGGGGCCTGGGGTGGGTCCTGATCATTTGCATCTCTCACTTCCAGATGATGCTGCTGGTCTAGAGACCACATTTTTTAAACCACTGGTCTAAAGTATTAGTGAGAAAGATCTTAACCTTTAGGAAGAAATGGGCCCCACCTAGCAGACCAGAGAAATTCTAGCAAATGCTAGAATTCTTCAGAAAGAAGGTCCAAAATAAAGCCTACCCCAAAATCATGAGCATAGGCTACCTCCTGGGTGGTCCAACCTGAGCACCTCTGACTGTCTGGAAAGGCCTGGATGCAGCCCTCCTGTAGAAGGTAACTTCCTCTTTGCCCTATATCAAGAAGGTTTCCAGGCACACTCTGACTTCTCTGGTGATTCAGTTCACTGGCTCTCAACGAAGTCCACATCCTCTCCCCAAGAAGGGAAAGAAGCTCAGCCCACCTTCCAAGCACAGAACATCCCAACCCATCCCACCACCCAGGAGTCGCTATACTGGGAACTGGAAACCCTGGATTCCACCTCCTTTCATATTCCCATGAGTCTCAACATGAAAGAAAAGAATGGAGCCAAGGCAGGTTAAGAGAACAGAGGCTGGAAAAACAATGTACCCAAAGTGCCTCGGAAATGGCGCTCAGGGGCTCCTGGTTTTGCCAACCCTCATTTAATGGGCTGCCGGTAATTGACCGTAACAACTACACCCTAGCCAGTTTTCATCATTGGATCTGGACAGCTCCCAGGTAACAAGCTCCAACTGGGAGGGCTCGATTGCTATCGAGCCAGAGTCAGGGAGGCCCTCAGCTAGGTAAAGCTGCCGGCTGGCACCAGTGTGTGTGTGATCCATGTGAGTGATTTCCAGCTCCCGGATGCCCCAGAAGAAAAGTCTGTTAACACTGCAGCCGGAAAGCCAGGACAGGTCGGGGAGCACTGGGGCTTCATCACATGATAATCATTCGATAGGACGTCCTGCCCAGCCCCAGGGCAAGCTCACCAGGATTAGCACTGCTCTGTGTATGTTGGCAGCCTTGATGTGCATCACAGGACCCACTGACAGCAGGAATTCAGTTGTGTGAATAACTAGAGTAATTAACCAGGGTCAAGGCAGGGTCTGGTTTCAGAGAAGCCTGCCTGGGGACCCACATCACATTCCAGACCCCCAGGATCTGGGCCCAATTGCCTTATTCCTCTTGGTCCTGGCAGTCAGCTGATCCTCCAAATGGAGTGCTGTTTAGCCACAGGTGCAAGGCTACCATTCAGCCCTCATATTTCCCTTCAGTGGACCCCTGAGTCTGTAATCACAAAGCAAAAAGTCCCCAACAACCAACAAGAAGAGGAATGTGACCTTACAGTGGGTAAACCTAGGACTTCAGCCAGATGGATGCTTATTCAAATACGGCTCTAGTACTTAACTAGTTTTTTCCGTGGGAAAACTGCTCAGTCATTCTGGACCTCAGTTTTCTCATCTGTGAAATGGTAACAAAAACACCTACTGGTGATGTTGTATGAATTAAAGAAAAATATGCATAAATCACCTAAAACATGGTGGACAATTTACATTATCATTATTATTGTGATTATAGCTTTCAGCTAATTTTATTAATAGCATTACTATTCTTGGTTCTAACCTCTCTTCCTCACTTCCAGCAATGCTCTGTAATGTTTCCAAGTAGAGCAGCCAAGGAGGTTATTCTCTTGAACAAGACCTGCAGACATAAACAGTAAGTTCCAAAGAGAATATATCATAGATTTCAACCCAGAAATCTAGAATTCAGTGACTTAAAGAATAAATTTCTTGGGGCGCCTGGGTGGCTCAGTCGTTAAGCATCTGCCTTCGGCTCAGGGCATGTTCCCGGAGTTCTGGGATCGACCCATGTCAGGTTCTTCCGCTGGGAGCCTGCTTCTTCCTCTCCCCTCTCCCACTCCCCCTGCTTGTGTTCCCTCTCTCGCTGGCTGTCTCTCTCTGTCAAATAAATAAATAAAATCTTAAAAAAAAAAAAAGAATAAATTTCTCAGTTCAGTTCCAACACTAACATTTATTGAGTCCCTCTTGGCTTAAGCTAGTTTGGGAGTTTAAAGGACCATCTGCCGGGGTGCCTGGGTNTTTCTCAGTTCAGTTCCAACACCAACATTTATTGAGTCCCTCTTGGCTTAAGCTAGTTTGGGAGTTTAAAGGACCATCTGCCGGGGTGCCTGGGTGGCTCAGTCGTTAGGCGTCTGCCTTTGGCTCAGGGCGTGATCCCGGTGTACTGGGATCGAGCCTGGCATCTGGCTCCTCTGCTGGGAGCCTGCTTCTTCCTCTCCCACTCCCTCTGCTTGTGTTCCCTCTCTCGCTGGCTGTCTCTCTCTCTGTCAAATAAATAAATAAAATCTTTTAAAAAATAAAATAAAATAAAGTACCCATCTGCCAACCAAACTGCCTCAATTGGGAGTTCAAATGCAGAGATCTGTATCTTTTGAGCCCTAAA
The DNA here is from genome assembly GCF_002007445.2 of Ailuropoda melanoleuca. Lineage (NCBI taxonomy): Eukaryota > Metazoa > Chordata > Mammalia > Carnivora > Ursidae > Ailuropoda > Ailuropoda melanoleuca. Next base: position 90,997,302 of record NC_048221.1, read on the forward strand.
ACTAAGAACAACAGTAAGAGGGATGCTCTCATTAGTAAGAGCAGGATTCAGTGTCTTCTAATCTCTCTGAACTCCTCCAGCATAAGAACCTTGGGCTTAAAACAACTTTCCCATGCAATAAATTCAGCCAATTCTGATAGGATTCACTAGAACCAACCAACTAACAAATGTCTCCTGAGTGAGGAGCTGTGAGGGGGTATGAAAGATCAACTCCCAAGAACTCAGACACAAGACTCACAGATGTGACTGAGCTAGAAGAAATTAACACTGCTGGAAATCCTGGGCCGCAGGGATGTGGTTCCATTTCTACAGGTAGGCAGATTTGACTGGTAGCATATCACCATAGGACATGATGAAATGGAGTTTGGGAATCATTTTTCAGATCATTGCGCTCAGGGTGGAATGTTATGGAATGAAGGGAGTGGTAAGAAAGAGAAACCAAGCAGAGAGACCAATAGGAGTTTACAGCAAAGGGAGTAAATCACTGAGCCCATGAACATTTTGGGTTAATGGTGTTAACAGTCGGAACTCCCTAGGCAGTGATGGAATGGAGTGGACAAGATGGATGTGAGAGGTTCAGTACTGTGCATAAAGAATGGATAGAAATTGGAATCCAGCAGATGTCTAGGGTATCTAGCCCTAAATACTTCTTCCTAAAGAGCCTCTAATCCATAGGATAACCCAATGAAGCCCTGCTGAGCTCTACCATAAAATATGGACATTTCTACCTTAGAAAGACTAGCTGTTTAGTATTGCCAGCATTAACAAATAAAAATAGGAATAATTTTGGGGTGCCTGGGTGGTTCAGTCGGTTAAGCATCTGCCTTCAGCTCAGGTCATGATCCTGGAGTCCTGGGATTGAGCCCCGCACTGAGCTCCCTGCTCAGGAGGGAATCTGTTTCTCCCTCTGCCTCTCTCCCCAACTCATGTGCTCTCTCTTGCTTGCTCATTCTCTCTCTCTCAAATGCATACATACATACATACATAATCTTAAAATAATAGGAATAATTTGTATTCATTTTTATCTGAAATATAAATTTAACTCTGTGTTCTGCATTTTATCTGGCAACCTGAGAAATGCTTCTCTAAAACTTGAGAGTCAATTTTATTCTATTAAAGAGCTTTTTTGCCAAATCGTGACTAAATTCCATTCCTATTCTACAGTCTTAAAGTTAAGTACCAAAGATTGACCATCAGCATCCATTTGAAGGTTTCTCCTTTATTCTGAGCTGGACACCCTAAGCCCTACAATTGAAGAAGTCAGCTTTCTTGCAATTCATTGGCTCAGCCTCGGGGTCCAGTTATTAGAAGGATATTTTCAGAAGTAGAGTGATATTATATATCTTTTTGCTATTTTTTTTAAGATTTTAGTTATTTATTTGACAGAGAGCAGGAGAGCACAGGCAGGGGAAGCAAGAGTGGCAGAAGGAGAGGGAGAAACAGGCTCCCCGCTGAGCAGGGAGCCCCCATGTGGGGCTCGATGTGGGGCTTGATGTGGGGCTTGATCTCAGGACTCTGGGATCATGACCTGAGCCAATGGCAGTCACTTAACCAACTGAGCCACCCAGGCGCCCCTCTTTACACTATTCTAACCACAGCCAATGAAAGTCCCCCTGTTGCTAAAGCACAAGGCTGGACAAACAGAAAGCAACAGGGAGAAAGCAATGCCGTAAGCCAATCATGCAGCTCTTCTTCCTACCCCCTGCTGTACCAAAAGAACCTTTACAGCTGGCAGCAAGGCTGCTAAACCTGGGCAGGAAAAAAGAGGCTAGACTCCAGCCAAGTCAGGGATTTATGGCCATTTGGGGAACTCCAGTGCCATGTGAAGAAATTTTCACTTGAAACAAATTTTTTTTTAAAAAAGTCTTGCTATTCATCTACTGCTCTCACTTCTCAGAAAAAGCAAATCCATGCCCTAGTTTACCCCCACTCTATAGCATCCGAGAAAACTAACCTTCCCTCATTTGCCTTGCATGCCGATTTCGGTTTCACAGCACACTCACTATAAATGAAACCATCAATAATCAGCTCCCATGTGAGCCCACAAATTATGAGATTGGTATCTATGTTCCTTATCCAGCTGCACACATGTGTGTGCGCGCACACACACACACACACAAATGCCTATGTATCCAAGTTTCTGGGTTTTTCTATCACACATAGAGGGCTCTCTGACTGCAGCAATGAATAGAACACAAAAGACAAGGAGGAGTGGCATGTTCTTCTTTCTTGTGTGATCCCTAACTGTTCTCATGTTTACTGCATCCCTCTCTCAGGTGGCTCCTGGTTCAGGCCCATCCCTTCCTATTTGACCTTGACATCATCTGGTAGTGATCTTGATCAACATTTGATCCTTGAAATGCATCCTCCCCTAGCTTCCACTAGAGTCTGTCTCTTGATTCTTTCTTCCCCCCAGGTCTTTCCTTCTCTTCCTCTCCATGTCCCTTATCATAGTTCTTCCAGAATGTATAAAAACCAATAGCTTCCCTATATGAAAACAAGATGAAAAATAGGATGGAAGAAAAATTCCTTTGTCCAATAGCAAAAACAAATATAAAATATCTAACAACAAACTTAATGTGTTAGACCTATATGAATAAAACTTGAAAACTACTGAATAACAAAAAAATTGAATATGTAAAATAAGACTTATTCTTAAGTAAGAAGCCTCATTACAGTAAGGAGGTCAGTTCTGATTTATCTAGTAACTCAATTCAATTCCATAAAATTTTTTTGAATTTGATAATATAATATTAAAGTTCATCTGGAAAAGTAAACATGTGGCAAAATTCTAAATAGGAAAGGTAATTGAAGATGACTCAGTCTTAGCAGATATTAAAGTGTATTACAAAGCTAGTTATTAAAACAGTATAACATTAATGCTTGGATAGGCAGGCAGATGATAAGAACAGAATAAGGAATCCAGAAACAAATCCAAACCTAAGTGTGAATTTAGTGTATGATAAAGAGGACATTCCAAATTATAAGAAATTACAAGAAAAAAAAGTAAGAACAAAGGACATAAATAGGCAGTTTCAACAAAAAGTTCACAAACAGACAATAAACACACGAAAAGATCCTGAATTCCTCTTCTGTTAAATAAATGCAGATTAAAACAATGAGATACCATTTTTCATCCCCCAAAATAAACTATTTAAAACTTCTAAAATATACAGCACATATCAGGCAATGAGAAAAAAGCACACTCATATATTTTGTACTTGGGCATTAAATTAATAGAGCAATTTTGGAGGACAATTTAGTAATGCCTATCAAAATTTTCAACATACTTAACCACAGACCTAGGAATTCTATGTCTAAGGGTTTGTCCTATGAATAACCAGTACCTGCCCCATTACACAAATGTATATACAAGAAAGTTCACGGGAACGTATTATAACACAATGAACTACTAACACAACCTAGATATCTATTAAAGATTAGGGAAATTGTGGTGTCATACCGTGGAGTACCATATAACCAGAAATAAGAATGAGGTAATTTTAAATATACAAACATGGAAAGATGCCAAAAAAATATTGTAATGTGAAAAACATGACTTACAGAACAATTTGTACAATATGGCCCCATATGGGTACACTATTAAATGTGCACACATACGTGTTTACATATGTAGAGAAAAAAACTGTTGAGGAACTGTCCCAGAAGGCTTCTCTGGGAAAATGGGACACAGGATGCTAGAAGAGAAACTTGCTTTATACTCTTCCATACAGTTTTAGTTTTTGCTTTTTACTATAGGTATGTAGTACTCTTTGGATCAAAAGAGAAAAAACAGCATCATTCTATTTAAGTAGATATTCCCTAAGGTTCTGACCATGAATGTCTCAAGTACAACTCAACCCAACATTAGTAACATCAAATTGATGACAGAAATGTAGAATTTTTCAATTCTTGAACTGAAAGGAACTTAGATGTCATCCAGTTTAATCCTTCACTTAACATAGAAAGAAACTGCGGTCCCATAGAAAATTCAATATTTTACAAAATTCCCTGTCCTTATTTTAGGACCTTAGTGGTATCCCATCCCCTAACTCTCCCAAAATACAACATGTGCAGCATGATCTCTACTTCCACACTGACAGGATAAGGCTCTCCAAGGCAGCTACTAGCTTCAGGCAGCCCAGCCTCTGTTACTAACATTCCCCACGTCACAACAGTAGTTATAAAGTATAGTTGTCCCCCTCCCCCTTATCCACAGAGGATGTGTTCCAAGACCCCGAGTGGAGGCCCAAAACCACAGCTAGTACCAAACCCTATATATAGTGTTTTTTCCTATACATACTTACCTATGATAAAGTTTAATTTATAAATTAGGCACAGTTAGAGGTTAATAACACTAACTAATAACAAAATAGAATTATAATAATATACTGTAATAAAAGTTATATGAGTATGGTCTCTCTCTCAAAATATCTTACTGTACTGTACTCACCCTTCTTGTGATGATATGAGATGACAAAATGCCTATGTGAAGAGATGAAGGGACTTAAACAATGTAGACACTGTCACATAGTGTTAGCCTACTACTGACCCTCTGATGATTTGTCAGAAAGTGGATCATCTGCTTCCAACCATGGTTGACCACAGGTAACCGAAACCTTGAAAGCAAAACTGCAGATAATGGAGGAGGGGGGTATCACTGTACTATGTTTCTTTCCCCAGCATATTCCAGACTGCTTTATACATACCTCCTTGCCTATAGTTTCTCCCTTTGCAAGCATTCTCTACTTTGTACTTTAGAAGCATGCAGGGAGATGTAAAAATCCCTATGACCAGGTCACACCAGGCCTATTAAATAGGAATGTCTGGGAGTGGGAGGCACATTCAGGAATTTTGAAAGCTACCCAGGTGATTCCAATGTGCTGCCAAGGCTTGCATACCTTCCTCCAACTTCCTGCTTCAGGTGATGCCTATTAGTCCTTAAAAACCTTCTCTGGGACGCCTCCCTGATCTGACCTTGACCCCATTCACCCTGTATATACCTGTACCATTGGCCTTTCCAAATGGAATTGCGAACAATTTTTCACGTCTGTAAGCTCCTGGAGTACAATAGTAATATCTTACTCTTCTTTGAAAGCTGGTGTTTATCACAGGTGACACATAGTAAATGCCCGATAAACATCTGTGGAACTGAACTCCCTCCTTCACAGCCCCCATGAAATCAATTCACCTTCACATGGCTCCTCGTATCAGATCCCTCCTTTCTAAGCCCACAGCCACTTCCTCATCTCTACCTCAACTATTACCATAACCTTCTAACTAGACTTTCTTTCTCCACCATCTCTCCTCTCTACCCAGTCTTTCCCCCATCTTCCTATATTATTCTGCTAAAACTTATACAGAATCCAGTCCAAGTCTGGGCCAGAACAGTTATCCTTTAGCCAAATTATCTGAACATCGGAAATTAGGGAAGAAGATCACTGCATGTTTTTTTTTTTTTTAAGTCATCCTGCAGCATTGTGAAAAAAGCCTGCTTTGGGGTTATCTGATGCTCTAGAGAAATGCAAATTTTATTCAACTTAACCATTGACCTTTGATTCTGCCTCAAATTTTATGAACTTGGGTGAATGTGTATAAAATTGGCAAGCTACAAATGATTTTTTTTTTTTTGTCCAACATAACTGCAAATAAATTCTGTGTGGTAGAGAAAACAGCTGCACAGGTTACGGCTTTGTTGCTCTAGGATGTTGACCTGACTCCTGTCTAACTGCAGTCTCCTCGCAGCATCCCTTCTCTTATTGATTATTTAGGCTTTAGTCTCTCCAATTCTTCTTTGAACGAGTTTACCACTCTGCTGACTCCCCAGTTAATGAGTTAAATAAATCTTTGATGTGGGCTTATCATACATTTGCATGAGAATTTATCTTTAAACTTAAAAAAAAAATTCTATCCTGACATTTCAGAGCAGAAGCTCAGCCACACTGCATACTTGCAAGCGCGGCTTCACGCCTAGAAGCCTTTGCTCTTGTCCTTCACAGTAACTAAAACTGCACGCCTTGAGCCAACACATCTCCAAATCTTATCTTTCAAGGCTCTTCCCACAGTGTCCCTCTTTGTGAAGACCTTCCTGACCTCTTAATCTAATATCCCATTCTTTGTTCCCCCTGCCGTTGGCTGGTCTATATTCCTGTTGTGGCAGCTCCTGCTCTGAATTTTACCTACTCAGTTGCATGTCTTTCGCCTACCACAGCATTCAGCTCAATGCCCGACCAATAAATGTCCATTGACTATTTGTCTAATTGGGAATAATCAGTCTTAAGTAACCCACTATTTCAACACTTGACTTCAGCCAAAATCTAAGCAATCCAATAGATGATGCTTGGGGTGTTTCCAAACTTTTTTAAAAACCACAAAAGATGATTGAAATTGAACAGGCATTTATTGAGCACCTTCTAGGTGCCAAAAGCAAAGATGAATAAGACTTGGAACTACGTTATCCTCTCAGGAGTCACTAAACTTGCTTTCCAAGCCTTCTGTGCTCTGTTTAAAAAGAAACATTAAGTCCTAAATGAGTTACTGAGAGCTGCACAGGCTAAGTTTACCAAGTGTTTTCCTTGGCCTGCAGTGTCTTCCTGAGGTGGAGGCACTACTGGCCACAACGGCTCTCAGCCAGCCGTGGCCCCCAACCTCCCTGGGGTGGTTTGGCTCACGGGGGAAGGCAGCAGCCCCCCAGTGGGAGCTCCATCAGGACCCTGGGGACAGGATATGGGCTAAGTTCTTAGCCTAGGGGTTCCTTCTGGGGGGATTCTGTAGTAGCCATGAATTCCCAGAGTTCTCGTTACAGAACAAGCCTGCTTACTTTGCCTCAATGGTGCCGAAAGGTACAATTCTAGAGTCGACACGCTAACAGCTGCATCAAAACGATGAGTTGGAGACTACCCAGTGTCCCACCAACATTGCAAAACAGCTCTCCACTTGCTGCTTTAGGCTTCAAAGGGATATTATGTTTTAAAGAGCTGCTGTATAATTAATCAGGCTTCACCCCTCCTAGCTGAAATTACTGATGGAAATAAACAAACACCCAAAATTTGCTATTTCCCTTCCCCAATGCCAACAGTGAGGAAATGTTCCCATGTAAATCAAGGCTGGGTGTGGATGGGTTCTGGGCTCCAACAAGTCTGCTTTCCAACCTCGTAATTCAGACTCACCGCTGAGACTTCAGCTCCTCCAGGGGATGTCAGAGGTCATGAACCCTGCTGTCATCCATCCACATCCACTATGCATAGGACATGGCTCTTAGTGTGGTCCACCTGGCGAAGCTATTTAATCCATCCAAATTCCCAGGACCCAGCCACACAACCAAGTGGGGCCACAGGAAGCCAGTGGCTTTCAATCTCAGCTCTGCCCATAGCCATTGCCTTGGGCAAATTATTCACCTTTCTGGGACTCAGTTTCTTTATCTGCAGTAATAATAATAAACTCTTTTTTAAGTGACAAGTGTAACAGTGTAATAATTAAGAGTGAGTGCTCTGCCGTCAATCAGCCTGAGTTATAACATGAATCCATCATTTATTGGCCATGTTATATGAGCAAAAGCCTTAACCTCTGAGACTTAGATTCCTTATCTGTAAAATGGGGATGATAATAACATGCACCTCATAGGGTTATTGTGAGCGTTAGGTGAGATAATATAAGTAAAGTACTTTAATTAATGCTTGGCACATAGCAAGCACTCTTTAATGTTACTTGTCATTAATGTTGTTATTATTAGTAGTAGTATTTTTACTATGCATCAGGTAGTATGTTAAATGCCTTAAAGATATTATCTTGTTTAATACTGATAACACTATGAGGTCATATCTATTTTTATATCTTCATTTTATAGATGAGGAAACTGAGACTCAGAGGGGTGAAGTAACTTAGCCAACATTATAACAACTAGTAATAGTAGTTCTAGAATATTAAAAATCTATATAACTGCAGAACCACCATAAGGATTTGAGATGACTTATCCAAACTGCAAAGTCTGGCAGAACAAATTCTCAATAAATGTATGATAATTATAGGGGGAAGAAAACAGATGCTAAGATATAAGACAGAACACATCTAAGCCATATTTCTGATTCATTTGTGCAGCTCAGACTCAGCCAGAAAAAACACATTCTTCCCCTGATAAGGATAAAGAACCCTACATGTAATGAATAAGGGACTCCGGTGGCAAAATGTGGGCAGAGGTCTTTTCATCTGAGACTGTAGTGGAAACTAAATGTGCCTTATCCTCCAAATTTTGGCGGTCTCCTTTGCTCTTAATACCGAATAAGTACAAATTCATCCCATAAAATTGGAAAATACAGAGCTGACCTCAATGTATCAGCAGACACTCAGGAGAAGGCTGACACTTTCCTGGCCAGTGCTGGTTCTAAATTCCCTTGCTGAGCTAACTCTGATCTCCACTCATCACCATGGCCCTGGAGCTACTTTCCTGCTCTCAACTCTTCCCCAGGTGTAGATATAGACCCTGTCTCAGTCCCCAAGTACCACCAGCATGCAGATATTGTGTGTAACAAACTTTGTTGAAGGTTTGGGAATTAGTACAATCCAACAAAGGTAACAATTTAACACTGTCACTGTGCATTGTCACCAGCACATGGCATTTCTTAACTACTGTTCTTCTCTTTATACTTTGGCCAGCTATCATTTCTCCTGGGCTTCTCTTTGTGTCCAAACAGTCCCTTCCCCCTTATCATTTTTCTCTGAGTTTTAAACCCTTTTACCAGCTTGTCTGGCAAAAATTCAGAATACTTTTTATTGTCCACTAGAAACCCACCTAATTCTTTTTGTTTTAAGTCCCTTTCACCTACAACAGCATTCCTTAAAGTGGGATCTGGTATTGGTCCATTAACTTTGGTTCCCAGTCCACAATAAGTATAGATGTCAAGGTTTTATATCAATTTGACAGAGTAATTTTATGTCTCCTAAATCTAATAATAAGAGAAAAATAGCACTTGTACTTTGTATGTCTTTCTCATTTCATTTTTGCTAATAATACATTTAATTATATTTTACGGAAGTGACAATCTATGTGGATCAGAATTTTAAAAGATGCTTTCATGGTTCTTCATGAAAGATTTGAGAAGACATGATCTTGACTGGCCTAAGAAGTCTGTATTATGGAAACAAAATATCGCATTTCTGTATATTACCAAAGAAAAGGGCAGTTTTCCCACCCTAAGGAATTTTTGCTACTCCCCTGGGCAATTGGATTAACTCAGTTTTTTTTTCCTCTTCATCAGCCACAGAAAGGAAAGAAGGAAGGAAGGAAGGAAGGAAGGAAGGAAGGAAGAGAGAGAGGGAGGGAGGGAGAAAGGAAGAAGGAAGAAAGGCAGGAAGATAGAGAGAGAGAGAGAAAGAAAGAAAGAAAGAAAGAAAGAAAGAAAGAAAGAAAGAAAGAAAGAAATTAAAACATGACTTGCCAGGCATTGCAGCTTATGGGGCAAGAGAAGGATGTAACGATAACAAAAACATCCATGTGTACCACCAGTTAGTGTTTATAAATCACATTCTCATGCATCATTCCATTTGAACTTCATGACGTCTCAGCCAAGCAATACTGTTAGCATGTGCTCTACTTAATAGATGAGGAAACCAAGGCTTTGGGAAAAGTGTCTTGCCCAAGATTCTTCACCTAAAATATGAAACTGGGATTCAAAACCAAGTGCTTTGATTCCACACTCCATGTCCAACCACGAGATCACAATATGATAAAAATCACTGGACTAACTCACTTCAGATGACAGTCTATGGGTCTTGAGTAGACACCCAAATCCATTCTATCCTTATTGGCCATCTCAAACTAAAACTGGCCTCCACGTCTCTAACGAGCTAATACAAATAGCTAGCTTTCATTCTCTTTTCATGGTGCTACACCAGGAGACACATATGTCCCTCTAACCTTTGCTCTTTCCCTGTACTGTTTTACAGCCTTACCCACCTATCTTCTACATACTTGACTCAGAAGAAGACTGAGGTCAGGAGTTGCCAGGGACCAATTTCAAGAACAAAAGGCAAAGCTCAGAAAGGAGTCTTGAGCTTTTCCAATGGTGTCCCTGTTTTGACCCAACCATCTGATATGTGCTATTTTTTATTTTTTATAAGGCAAATACTCTGGGTTAACATTAAGTGACTTCCTGGGGCAAGCCACAGGTGGACAGAAGAGATGGTCAAAACAAGAGTGAGGCGGGAGTTGAAAAACTATTATGGTTTTAATCTGATTAAACTGGTGCCCAAAAGAAAACCAGAGGGGTGTTTTAGAACACTATTTCTGTAATTCCGATTTCTTCCATGTTTATAGCATATAAATAATTAAAATTATGCCCACAATACATTTGGCTTCATTCAGCAGGCATACTGAAGAATATTACATTTAGTAATTTACATACACCAGAAACATAATACATTAGATTATCCAGAAAGCTAAGAGCAGCAGGCCAACATGGACTAATTTCTTATATAACGTCTGCAATAGCCGATTGCAGGCACATAAAGAGAGCTTGGATTTTCCTAGGAACCGTTTTCTTGCAAATGAAACATTTAATTATGGAGCAGAGTCCATAAATAGACCGTTAACACTGGGGAGGGGGAGATGGATGTGGCTATATTGCTGGATTAGCAGGGAAATATCTTACAAGAAATTCATCAATGCCATAGATAATTAATTACAGCTCACCTTCTCCCCACATAGCCATGCCTTTATCAGCCAGCATTGGGGAAACAGCAGATGGCTGACCAAACACAGAATGCAATTTTCTGTCAACTCATTACTTACAAAATCACGGATTAGGTATGAGACCCCTGGAAGGTCACCTAGGCCATTCCCCTGTGTCCAGAACAATCTGCACCATAATTGTTTTGGTCACACGAGTACCTATCTCCAGTATTCAGAGAGCACCCCCAGAGAAAGGAATGTTGCTATCTGCAGAGCTCTTGAATTCCAGGGACTTTGAGCCTTTCCATTGGGAAATATTTCCTGAAGACTAAATTCCTCAAGGCCTTTTCCTCATCAATATTTGGACCGGTGTCCCCAAGCAGTGCTGAAGGTCCCAAATCCGCTTGGCCTGCTGGGTTCTGCTGGGACACTGTACTGTAGATGCCCAGGGTCCCTTATTCTCTCCTTATTGATGCCAGCTAGATGATACATCAAGGATTCTTGTTCCCCGGGGTATTTTTTCAAAAGATTCAAAAGGCAACTGAAAGTTTTATAAGGTTTCATAACTATTTTAAAGTTGTTTATTTAAGATGAAAATACTAGAAAGTTCACAACTCTATTTTTATCCATCTGCATCAAGGTTGCTCTGTTATCCACTCAACTGTACAGGGAAAATGAAGTTTCTTTATTCCCCAAAAAGGCTCTGTTCTTCCTTCCTACCTGGGTAGCTGGGAAAACTTAGACTTGAGAAATAATAGTATTTCATTCCCATCCCTCAGAAAATTTCCCCTTAGACACTCCATCTTTTCAAATTCGAATTCCCTATCAGGGCACATTTAGTGGTTCCTTTTCAGATGAGTCAGTGTATTTAGATGAATTCTAATATCTCAGATTCCATCCCCCTTCTTTTCCCTAAGATGTTGTTGTCTTGATACATGAAGGGATCATTTTATCCTCTTGCCGGTAGGTGAGAAGATTCTCTGGATACTCCCTAGCCTCAGTTACCTGTCATCCAGAGCAGATCTGCTTCCTTAGAGTAGTGACAGTAGAGGTGATGACTAATGATGTGTTTTTTTTGGGGGGGGGGCCAAGGGGGTGACAGAGCATAGTCATTTGTGCCTAATATGATGACGGTTCACACTGGAGTGTATGGTCCCTGCCCAGGGCAGCCTCTCCGCTCTAACCTCCAGCATGCCCGGAGACCCTCTCAGCCCTCCTCCATACCTTCACCAGGTACATGTGTCCTTCAGGGTTCCTTGCAAGCCACAGTCAAACCATGGAAACCAAGACCATAGCCTCTGGTTTTTTCAGTTCATCCTTCTTCTGTTACCTAGCTTCCTCTTCATGAGAGGGGTCTCCTAGAGACCTAGAGACCTGGATCTCTCTTTCTCTCAATATCTCTCTCAGTCATTCTCTTTCTCTCTCTCTCTCTCCAGATTTCTCTCTCTCTCTCTCATACACACACACACACACACACACACACACATATCACGACTCAAGAAAGCATACCACTAGCCCACTAGCCCAGTGCTCTTCTCCCTCATGTTTATCTGTGCACAGGAGATGGGAAATAAATGGGGTGAGAGAAACAAAGACCTTTAAGTCTGCTTTCCTTCTCTATGGACCTGATTCTCCTGCCCACTTTTGCTCAGTGTAGAAAGGCAGTTTCCCTTTTACTCCATCATGGCTTCCCCCTAACTCAAGGTTGCAGCTTCATGGCCTAACCATCATGGCAGAAGGGGCATTCCTCTTTACATATGGGAGCACCTGAATGATCTAAATTTTACAAACAGAGTTGCTCTTCAACTGCAAGTTCTCCTGCAGCTAGGAATTACTGAAGACAAAAATAGTTATTTCTTATCTCAAATGTGCTCTCATTACATCATGTTTTCTTCTGTAAATCCTGTGGCTCCTAGCCAGCTACCTTCATACTCACACAAACACACCCAGCTGTGCACACATAACTCCTTGTTACCTCAGATAAGAGAAAACGGTGGCACCAGCATACAGACCAGCAGATTGTCCCTGTTTTCCAACAGACTAAGACGCAGAAGTGAGTCCTTAAATTCTTTTACAGAAAATCTACCATCACGGTAGAGCTATAACGATCATGGAGATAGGTGGTTCATTCCATTATTATTTATTTTATAATTGTCCACTATACATGAAAAAAAATGGGTCAAATGCCTCCATGCAATGTTACCGTTAAACTCCAAAACACATGCAAACATACACAGATAGAATTTATTTATAAGTAGATCTCAAATTGATAGGTTTCAAATTCTATTACCATATCAATTGTTTCTGTGAACTCCCAGCTAAACTTATGTATACCTAGCACATAGTGCATAGAAGGATTTTAAAAAACATGTGATGAATGAAATTGAACCTGATGCAATGTCACAGCGAGGGGAGGAAGCAATATCAGTGACAAATCTTACCCCTTTCTATGGTTTCTAGCAATATGAGATCAAACCTCTTAATCATAGGGTATTTTGTGAGGAATTTTTTTTCCTCAGCTATTTATTTACTAGTTCACTTCTCATCATTATATGTGGAATATACAGCATTGTGGAGAGATTTATGGGACAGATTTTAATCTCAGCTACAGGGCATGCATCAGTGCTTATCTATCTCTAAATGGAGGTGTGTTTTATGTGGTCATTGTTTCATGTGATCACAGGGCTCAGCCAGCCAAATGACCGCATACCTAAACCCAGGAGAAAGGGCAACCTTGGGGGAGTAGAAGGAGCTGAAACAGGGCAAAGTGCCTGAAAGAAAGGGGTTTGTTAGGGCCTCTTAAGCCATGGCACATAAATTTAATCAACCTCAAAATCGGGTGGTGGAAATGAGGAAGTTGGGCCTTAGATATAAAAATCTCATTAGGCTGGTAGATCCCCCCAAACCATGGTGTTTCCCTAAGTGTGAGCCCGGCTAAAACACATACACTCTGAAGCCAGATTCTTTCCTAGAAACCTGATCCCTCCACTCCCTTCCTCTGCATTCCAGGCTAAGAAAAGAGTTTCTTGAACAAAACTGAAGGGACCCACAAGATTTGGTTTAAAATTGCTACCAGTAGCATCTTGGTGACCTCTCCCCGCCCTCTGAGGCCCAGCCAAGCTGGCTTTCTCATCAGGGCTATGGGGAGGAGCCAAGCTTGCCTCCACTAGTGGCAGCTCCTATTACAGGGCCAAGGAAAGCCCTACTTAATGTCCCTGGGGCCTCTGACACTTGATCCCCAGTCACTGTCTTCCACTGACCTAATGGACAGAACTATGTCTTTCAGATTGAAAAGATATTTTTGAACTTGAGAACTCATTTGTTTTCCTCCAGAGCAGACACATTCTAAGTGGCCCTCAACTGTGTTCATTGGTTCTTTCATTCAGTGCCTTTTAACAGCCTATTCTTCTAGGTAAGGTGCATGACACTCAAGAACAGAACTTTTATAAGTTTTGTGTCTATTGTTGCCAAAATTATCTTCAAAGAAGATGGAAGATGATATAAAGGTACAACTGCCCAAACATAGCCTTGAAAGAACACTGGGCAAGGGTCACTCCACCCCTCACCCACCTGGATTTAGAGGAGAGGAGCATGACTAAGTGAAAAAGCAACCCAGCTGTCACAGACCACTTACCCTGCTAACCCGTGGTCACAAATTAGGAAAAAGAGCACAGGCTGAAGGATGCTCTGGGAAGTCAGGGGAAATGTTAAGGCCAGGTGGCCAGCTCTGGTCCTGCCCATGCCCCTCTCTAATCCTTTCCCTATTGTGTGTATATATGTGTACTGAGTTGAATAGTGCCACCCCAGAAATCCCTGTCCACCCAGAGTCTCAGAATAGGACCTTATTTGGAATAGGGTCTTTGCAGATATAAAGGGTGGGCCCTAATCCAATGACTAGTGTCCTTAGAAAAAGAGGAGTGACCACAAAGAGACAAAGAGAGAGGAGAGCAATAGGAAGATAGAGGCAGAGATTGGAATATGTCTACAAGCCAAGAAATGGCAAGAGTTGTTGGCAATCACCAAAGCTAGGAGAAACGCAGGGTAGTTTCTGCCTTAGAGACTCCAGAAGAAACCAACCTGCCATCATCTTAATTTCAGATTTCTGGGCTCCAGAATTGTGGGAGAATAAATTTCTATTGTTTTAAGCCACCCAGTTTGTGGTCATTTGTAGCCACAGAGCTAGGAAACAAATACAATATGAGAGTCACCAATATTCCTTAGCACTTGATCTGCCTCCCCCTTGTCAATTCTCTTCCTCTAAACAGTTTCTGCCACCCAAGGTCCAAACATTGTATTTTGCGACTAGAGGTAGGTAGAGGACAGGAGAAAAGCAACCATCTTCATTTCCCTGCTCTGTGATGTGGAAGATCCAGGTGATATTGGCTTGCAAGAACCAATCATACACATCTCTTCCCCCAAATCCATGTTCAATGACATCATGTTGGTACCTTGAAACTCAGCCATGTTGGGGGTATTTACACCATGGAAATTGGCAAACACGACAAATCAGGGCTTTTTTCCCCCAAAGAGCCAACTGTTAAACACTTACCATCAACCACTGTCCCTGTGTTTCAGCTACTTTCCCAACTGTCCTTACGCTCCACTCAGCCCTATTCCTGTCAGAGGATGAGGGTGTCAAGAAAATGACACTCGTGTTATTATAAGCAAAGCTGAAACCTTCTCCTTACTAAGAAGGCAATCATTCAGCTCCATTTTCCCCCTGAGCTCTGATCATAGCTCTGTGTATTATTGTATATGAGGTCAACCCCCCACGGGCACTTGATTATTTATAACTTCAGAAAGTTCCTTCCACACAGTTATTTGCCAGGCTTTCATCTACAGCAGGCAGCTTTTGATAGAAATATGGAAAATGGCCTGGATCTTAAATGACAAACAGATGAGGAGGTCTGATGAAAATCACACATGTTTGAAGACCATATGTTTTCACGTGAAATATATATGGGATTTTTAATTGATGTTGACTTTAGCTCATGGTAACATTTTTAGCTATCTTAATTAGTGGGTTACAAGAAACAGTAAAGGAAGGAATGTGATCAAGGTGACCCCAGAGAAAACCTGGCTTTGAGTGACCTCTCCTTACCCTCCCATGCCCACTCTCAACCAAGTCTCCATTATCTCATTGAAAAGGAAGGGTTCTCTTGTCCAACCTGTCCCTCTAACCAGAATGCAATATTAGTAGCCCTGCCTGACTCTGCTATCTTCCCCAGTCATGCAGGATCCTAAAGGGACATTGTAGCATACATATTTTAGGTGGGCATTAATGCTGTTCTCCAAATATTCCCAGTTGCCTGCCCTTGGGGAAATGGTAGGATTGTACCTCCTAGTCCCCTAAGGTTAGATGAGCCTATGGGACTAGTTCTGGTTAATGAGTTAGGAGAGACTATGGCACCTTTTATGTTATAGGGCAGAGAATTTAATTTCCAGTGTAATATGTTCCAGAGCTTTCTTTCCCTTGGACAGAGTGATCCATTAGACATGGTAGGTGCCCCATCAACTGAGTTCTGGAGGACTAAAGTCCCTGGACTGAAATGGACATATAAGCACATGAGACGCAATGCTGTGTTGTTTAGGGCACTGAGATTTAAAGGCTGTTACCACAGGAAAACTCAACCTATCCTATTAGTTCATCCTTCCTTGTAAGAACACCAGAGCTCAAATAGTGCAGAGCTCAGCTCTAATGAGAGCTCAGGAAATGAATACTGAGGGCCACAGACCCCAACCACTTTAAAAATCACAGAAAGTGAGACCTGAGTTGAACTTAAAAATTATGAAATGAGGGGCGCCTGGGTGGCACAGCGGTTGAGCGTCTGCCTTCGGCTCATGGCGTGATCCCAGCATTATGGGATCGAGCCCCACATCAGGCTCCTCCGCTATGAGCCTGCTTCTTCCTCTCCCACTCCCCCTTGCTTGTGTTCCCTCTCTCGCTGGCTGTCTCTATCTCTGTCGAATAAATAAATAAAATCTTTAAAAAAAAATTATGAAATGAAAGCCAATCCCTTCAGTTACCCTTGAGGCATCTGGGGCCCAGGGGGGTGCACTTCTTGCCTTATATCATCCAGCTAGTTAGTGGACATACCACCTCTTCCACAAAGGAACTGCACTCCCTTCATCTGATCACAGTTCCTCTGGATTTCAGTATTTTCACAGTATAAACCCACCTAGAGGTTTCATGTTAAAGAAGGATTTGGAGTCAGACTGGCTGACTCAGCCCTGTGATTTACCAGCTGTGAGCCTCACCCAAGTCCCCTAAAGCTCCACTGGCCTCCTGTCCAACATCTGCTGAGTGTGGATATTAATAGGGTTATTGTGATGACATGTAAATGAGATCTATTTAAAATGCTTTGTATTGTGCCTAGAACATTCAAAAGTCTAATAAACATTCACCATTGTTATTACATTCATGAGGTTCCTTCTGTGTGCCACTCCCAGGGAGGCAAACTGGAACAACCAAAGAAGCTTATTTAGTCTGTTTGAAAAAAAACAGAACTACAACAAAAATGAAAAAAAAACAAAAACAAAAACAAAACAAGAGACCCAAAATGGAGACACTTGTGCAAAGCCCCACATCAGCAAACCAAGACTTAATACCTAACCTAATTGCAGTTTCAACCTCTCCTAGGAATATAATCTTAAAGCAGTCAATCTAGAATTTCCTGGTCAGCATTAGTGAGGTAGTCCCCTTCTGTCCCCTAAAGAAAGATGAGATAGCCCACTCTTTCCCTGCCCCTGCCCCCTTCTGCCTATGAAAGTCTCCCATTGTGTACAGCTCTTCGGAACTCCTTTCTATTTTCTAGATGAAATGCAGCCCGATTCATGAAGGCAATTTGATCTTTAAATTTACTCAGATGAAGTTTCAGCATGTTTCAACACGTTTGTTTGAAGTATCCCAAAAAGAGAGGGTGTTTACCTCTCCTAGAAACTAAAAAGTACTAAGCAGTTTCACTATACTGTTCTATTTGGATAACACCCAACTTTGCAATCCATTGAGGATAGTTGGTTGTTTTGCCCAAATTGTTCAGACAATTACCTCAGCTCTCCCTCACTTTAGTTGTAAAGCCCGGGGCAATAACAACTAATTTATTAGACTTCATCATCCCAGGAGACCATAAGTTCTATGGTAGCATCAAAAGGAGGAAGATCTCCCTCAGAAAGCTGGCAAAGGCCTGGGAAAGAATGAAATTATTCCTCTGAACCCTGTTTGATCCTAAAATGCCAACTCGAGGTAACACTGTGTGCTTGTGATTGCTGTTTGAATACCAGCAGAGAAGGAGTCCAAATTACAAAACATGACATGCATTTGCAAGGCAATTTTCTTATTTACTCTCTCTGTCTGGTCCCCAGGGAGCTAATGACCATCTCTAGAATGTTTCTGGCAACAGAAAAGTGGCAGCACTGGGTTCCAGCCATAGGAATCTGGCCACACGTTACTATTTCAAGATCACTGAAAAACACAAACCCATCCCTCTCAGAAGGATTTTCACCTTCTAGAGAAAAGCCTTTTCAAATGATAAGACCTTTCATCTCAATTAGAAACAAGACTTTAATTGTAAGACACATTAATAAAAGTGACATTTAAATGTCTCCTGGATTTCAGCAGAATCTTTCCCGAAATGAGACTGGCAGAAGGAGAGAGTTGGATGTAGTGTGGGTGTACGGAAGGAAGGCAGGGCCCGAAGAAAGGAAGAGCCTAGACTGGTGTGGTAGATAATATTTACCAACTTCACAATTCCCCTTCCTATAGCTTTACTGGCAAGCCCTACGGCTTCCCTGGGCCAAGACTTGAGCTCAAGATCAAGCCAGTTTGACCTGACTTTCCAGGACTTCCCACTAACCCAAATACAGAGGTAACCACAGAGCCATAGGCCAGATGAGATCATCGTAAAGGAGGACCAACAGCCAAAAAGATGACGCCTGTGTCCAGCAAGGCCCCTCTGGCATTTGCTTTTCCTGACTTCTGCCCATAGCCTCCTTGTTCTTCTTGTTTGTCTTTCTCTGACTGGCTTATTTCACTTAGTATTATACCCTCTAGATCTATCCACATCATTGCAAATGGCAAGATTTCATTCTTTTTATGGCTGAGTAATATCCCATTGTATGTATATGTATGTGTGTGTGTGTACATATATCTTCTTTATCCATTCATCTACCAGCGGCACTTGGGCTGCTTCTATAATTTTGCTATTGTAAATGCTGCAATAAACATAGGGATGCATATATCTTTTCAAATTGGTGGCTTGTCTTTTGTTTTTTGGTTGTATTTTTTTTTTATTCTTTGGTTAAATATCTAGTAGTGGAATTACTAGGATCATATGGTAATTCTATTTTTTACTTTTTGAGGACCCTTCACTGTCTTGCACAGTGGCTGTACCAGTTTGCATTCCCACCAATAATGCACAAAGGTTCCTTTTTCTCCACACCTCTGCCAACACTTGTTGTTTCTTCCGTTTTTGAGTTTAGCCATCCTGACAGGTTCAGTAAGGGGATCTCTCACTGTGGTTTTGATTTGCATTTCCCTGATTGTTTCTTTACTTCTTCATTACAGACCAAGACATGGTTCTACCTTCAGTGACTGGTATACAGCTCATCACATGTCATCCATCACCCACAAGTTCAGTAGTACCCAGACTGGTCCACCCCCTATCGAGTGAAACAACCTGCTGGTCCTACGCTTGGATGCCACAGCAACGCGAAGTAAATTTAAATGTTTTAAACAGGGGCGCCTGGGTGGCACAGCGGTTACCGTCTGCCTTCGGCTCAGGGCGTGATCCCGGCGTTATGGGATCGAGCCCCACATCAGGCTCCTCCGCTAGGAGCCTGCTTCTTTCTTTCCCACTCCCCCTGCTTGTGTTCCCTCTCTCGCTGGCTGTCTCTATCTCTGTCAAATAAATAAATAAAATCTTTTAAAAAAAATAAGTGTTTTAAACACTTCTTCATTTCTTTATTTCTCTTGTCATGGACCAATAAAAAGCTCACAGACAGGCACCAACGAGCAGTCCGTGCTTAATTTTCTAGATCTAAAACAATTATTATTTTCCTTTGTCTTTTCTTTCATCTATTTTATTCCAGTTAGCTTCGTGTCAAAAGCCACACCCGTAGCCTCTATGAGACATTCTTCTGCCTTAGAGAATCAATCCAAATGCCTTATTTTTCAGATGAAGATTCTGAGAGCCAAAGAGAAAAGCAACTTTCCCAAAGTCCCACAGGTAGTTTGTAGAAAATCTCTGGACCCAGTTTGATGTTTTCATCCACAACTCCAATCTAACCAGAAACAGAAATGTGGATTCTTATTAATCTATTTCGTTAATATCTAACATGACTTTTGGTAATGCTAATGTCCTAACTGCCCTCTGGTCATGTAAAATAAGAATAGGGCTGCCACATTCACATTTGATGTGTATAGTAAAGGAGTGTCTCAGTCTATTCAGGCTGCTCTAACAAAAATACCATAGATTGAATGGCTTATAAACAATAGACATTTATTTCTCACAGTTCTGGAGGCTGGCAGCCCAAGATTAAGGCACCAGCAGGTTCAGTGTCTGATGAGAGCCCTCTTCAGTTCCAAAGATGATCATCTTCTCCCTGTGTCCTCACATGGTAGAAGGATCAAGGGGTCTCCTATAAAGGCAGTAATCCCACTCATGAGGGCTCCACCTCCTTGACCTAATCACCTCCCAAAAGTCTCACTTCCAAATATCATCATTTTGGGGATTAGGTTTCAACATGAATTTTGGGGGGATGCAAGCATTCAGTCTATAACAAGGAAGGAGTGTCTACTTCTCCAATTGCCCTTAAGTTCCCCTCTGACAGGTAGCAGCAGGATTGCTTCAGAAAAGGGTCCATGCCAAAGCTTGGCTCATGAGTTCCCTGACATAGTAGACATGGACTCCCAACAACAAGCACAAAGCCATGTCAATCAAAACCATAATTCAGGCCACCAGGTCCCCCTTGATCACAAAAGCTCTAAACCGCAAGACTGAGCATATTCATAGGCTAGCCTACATGCCCAAAACTATATCACTTGAAGAAAAATTGAAAAAGCAGGAGATGTCCAGTCTGAAGAAAAAATTCAAGGGGTTACAGAGCTGTTAATGAACATTTGGAAGGCTATCACATGACAGATGGATTAGGCATATTCCAAGCGGCCCCAGAGGTATACATGAGGAGATAATGTGTGAGAATGTCACATTAATGTACCAATGAGCTCTCTGGCAGTCATAGCTGTCTAACGATGCAATGATTGTTTTGAAAGGTAGTGAGTTCCCTATCACCAGAGTTATTCAAGCAGGGGTGTTTGGAAAGGAATTTTGTATTACCAGATAAAATATGGGGAAATCCAGTTAAATGTGAATTTCAAGTAAAACAACAAATACATTTTTGGTATACGTTTCTCCCAAATATTACATAGGACATACTTATACTAGAAAAGTATTTCTAGTTTATCTGAAATTCAAACTTAACTAGGTATCCCATATTTTTATTTGCTAATTCTGGTCACCCTAAGTATTGGGGGAACAATCTGGGCTATGATTTTACCACTTTTTTTTTTTTAAAGATTTTATTTATTTATTCAACAGAGAGAGAGAGACAGCCAGCGAGAGAGGAAACACAAGGGGGGAGTGGGAGAGGAAGAAGCAGGCTCATAGCGGAGGAGCCTGATGTGGGGCTCGATCCCATAACGCTGGGATCACGCCCTGAGCCGAAGGCAGACGCTCAACCGCTATGCCACCCAGGGGCCCCAATTTACCACTTTTTTTAAGATTACAGTATGTTGAGATAGTCAGGCTGTTGTTGGTCTAAATGAAAAACATAATTTTTCTAAAGAAAAACGGCCCTCTAGAGTCTCTTAGAGCTAATACAAACTACCCAGCTGTTCCAGCCGGGGCTGTCATTACAGAGCTCAATAAAATGGATCCTCTTCAGCTCTGGGGGATTGAGAGCTACAGGGCTTCCTCACGCAACAATGAGAACTTGTCGGTTTTGTTTAGTAAACATAATGTTTGACACCAGGCTCTCCCTCAGCTTGTTTATATCTGGCTGCACTGCCAGCCAGGGGCAAGGCCTGTGGCTCCATGGTCAGGGATCTTGTTAGAAAGAAAGCAAAGACCATAGGTGTTCCCTAGAGAAAATACATAAGAGCCAATCAGAAAAGAATTCATGCAAAACCTCACTGCTTCCACCCAAGACCCACATCCCTGCCCATGCCACCTCGTGGGAGATGAGGCTTCATCACCTGGTCTCTTCCACTAACCCCATCCTGAGCACTGTGCTCTCAACTCAAAAAGTAAGTCTATTTCTTGGCCTGGCAGGCCCTCTGTCAGCCAGCCCACCACACTGCCATGTTAAAGAATCCTAAACTGAAGCAGAAAGTATTGGGAAGTAACTCTGAATTTCCTGCCTTTTATCAGTTTAAGCCAGATGCTTGCCCCTCACCAGCTCAGCCCACTGAGGGAGGCAGATCATTGCACTCAGCCAAATTGTTAATGCTATAAAAGCTTCCAAAGGCTCTTGGCCTTTAAAAGGGAAACAGAAAATGAAGCACACAGAAGTGCCTAGCCCATCTCACTTGGCTCTCTCCACAGCTAGAGTTCTGTTTAAAACTGGTCCCCTGCACCTAAGTGTCATTCCTTAGAGAACTAGTAAGAGAAGGTGCCATCACCTCCAGTGCTGGGGTAAGGCGACACCACCCAGCTACTCTGTGTGGTGGTCCAGCTCTGAACTGCTCCACAGTGTCCCAAAGAACAAAGAGGGTGACAGTGGAGGACCACCTAGCTTTGGAAAGGGGCTAAAAAGAGGGGGAGGGAAAGGGGATCTAGTTCAACCTGCAAATGGCCAAATTTATTCACTAACTGGCAGATTGGGAAGCACTGGAGGCTGGCTTGCTCAGGACCTGTATCCAGAACCCCTCTTCCCCTCCTCCAAAGCAAACTGATGCTGAGCAGCCAGAGTCTAAACCCATTGACCTCCTGGCTCAGACCGAGTTGACCAGAGCTGAAGATAGACCTGATTCATCTATCTATTCAAACAGCCAGCTTGTGGTTAGTCTGTGACAGGGATGGCTCTAGGTAGCTGTCCCAGAGAAAATAGCTTTCTGTCTGTGGCTCCAGAGAGGCTAGGGAGGCAAAAATCCAACTTTGTTCCATCAAGCACCTGGAAATGGAAAATAAATCAGAAAGAAGTTTGAGGCATGTGCTTTTGTGCTTTTTGGGGACCTGCCCTCAGCAGGTGAGCTGAAAACTCAATAGCAGCCCATGTGGGCTCGGTTTCCAGAGGACACCTCAGTGAGGCATTTATTTTAAGGCCACGATAGTTCCTATGGTGACCGTGTTTTATTCAGCTTTAGCCAGGTCCTTCCAGCTGACTCACCAGGGAATTCCTGTGCCTGACAGAGAAAGACCCAGAAGGCTGGTGCTCCTACTCTCCAGCTGTTTCTCTGGTGATGCTGGGGTTGGCTAGAAGTTCCTCACCCCATCCTGATTCAACAGGTTCTCCCCATCCCCTCCACCCCTACCCTGCAAAAAAAATACAACACTTCCTCACTTTTCATCTTAATGAGAACATAATCCCATCATCACCAAATGCGAACTGGTATCCCCCAGCCTCAGCTTACCACCATTTGTGCCAAAATTGAGATAAATGGTTTAAAAAAGAGAATCAAGAGAGAAAGAAGGAAGTGACAACTGACAAGAGACCAGGGGTAGAAAGGGCAGCGAGGAAGGAAATGGAAAAGGGAGAGAAAGGACAGTGAAAAGAGGGGGAAAGTGGGGAGAAAGAGAAAAGATGGGGAGGGAGGCTGGCAGAGCACAGAGACACAACTATAACTGTTCTCCCTCTCACCCTTCATGAGAATAACATTTCACTTAAAAAGACACCACTACTCTGGGCCTGTCCGGGGGCTGCAGGATTCCCATGTCCAAACCCCAGGCAGGAACAAAAGGCAGGACATGAGGAAGCACTTTCCGTTGCAGCCCCAGGAGAGGGGCCATGCAGAGGCCAGGGCAGGCCACCAGGGAGGCATTCATCCTCACACCCACTCAGGCTGGGACCCCAAGTAGGAAGGACAGATGCCATTCCCTAGGCTTCCTCCCTCCTGGGTCTCACATTGTTTGGGAGTCTGTTCTGGTTCTCTTCACTGACTTCCTACCATTAGGATTGCCCCGTAGCTAGTACCTCATTGGGACACTGCAGGAGACCCCCACTGGCAATCCCCTCTTGAGAGTTACAGAACACTGGAATGAAGAAAGACATCAAAGTAAGCTAGAATGGAGCAGCCCTAAGGTCTATGTCCTTCATCTGGAGAAAAGGATTTGACAGTAGGGTTCTCAGAAACTTCGAGGGCATCCCCACCCTTAGCAAATTACCACCCTGCTTAAAATTCCATTTACCATTTATCAGTTACTGATGCCTTATTGTGAATTGTCTTATCAAATTGCAACAAAGAGAAAATGCATATGAGACCCTTCTCATCCAGTAGGTCCTAGGGTCTTGGGCCATAATTTTGTGTATAAATTTGCTTGTATGCACACATTCCTACATATCATACATTTATTTTTTCATTTTTTAAAAGATTTTGTTTATTTATTTGATAGAGAGAGAGAGCACAAGTAGGCAGAGCAGCAGGCAGAGGGAGAAGGAGCAGCAGGCTCCCCGCTGAGCAGAGAGCCCAATGTGGGCCTCAATCTCAGGACCCTGGGATCATGACCTGAGCCGAAGGCAGATGCCTAACCAACTGAGCCACCCAGGCACCCACATATTTTTTTAAAGATTTTATTTATCTATTTGACGCAACAGAGAGAGAGAGCAGGAACAAAAGGCAGAGGGAGAGGGAGAAGCAGGCTCCCCACTGAGCAGGGAGCCTGAAGCAGGGCTCGATCCCAGGATCATGACCTGAGCCAAAGGCAGACACTTAACTGAGCCACCCAGCTGCCCCCATCTCATACATTTATACAAGTTTTCCAATTACTATGGAAATTACCCCAAACTATGGTGTGAAACCACCATTTATCATGCTCATAATTTCTGTGGTCAGGAATTCACAGTAGAGAAGAGACAACTTTTCTCAGCTCTATGATGATGGGTTCTCAGCTGGAAGACCCAAAATCTGGGAGATGCAATCACCTGGAGCCTCACTCATTCACATCCCTAGCAGCGGATGATGGCTGAAGCTTAGACTTTAATCAAGTGTTAGCCACAATACCTATACATGGCCTCCACACTGGGGTCTGGGCTTCTGCATGGTGGCTTACCACCAGGTGAACATCCCCTGATAGCCACTCAGAAGCCATATCACCTTATGACCTAGCTCAGAAGTCACACAGACCCTTTTCTGCCACATTCAATTCACAGAGGCCCACACAGTTGCAAGGGTGGGTACTGATTCCCAAATCTATATCTCTGGCCCATTCCTCTCTCTTAGATTCTGGATCTGATCTCCCAATTACCTATTAAATATGCCCACCTGATTGTTTATCAAACTTCATCCAGGTAAGACAGGCTCAATATGACCCACACTGAACTCACTGTCTGCCCTATTCCTCCTCCTGAGAGAAGGCATTTTTTCCAAGTCTCAGAGCTAATTTGTTCTACTCTCTCTGGACATCATCTGCCTCTTTTCCTCTCCAAAATAAGTGCTTTCCCAAATATTTCATGTGGACTGTTCATTTCTGATGTCCATATTATATAGAGAAATAAATCAAATATCATTAGGTAAGGATAGTGATCATATTCCAAAATATGAGGGAGGTTTTTGCAAGGAAAAAAATTATTTACATAATTCTAAAAACCTGAGTATATGCCATAGGAAATATGAGCAGGTAGAAAAGTGACACTTAAGGAAGGGTGGAATCAGAAAGGTCATGGGAGAGAAGATAAGGAATGAGAGAAGGAGAACCAGAGTGTGGGGGGGTGGAGTGGGGAAAAGAGAATAATTGCCAAAGCCTCTCCATATCTTGAGATCTCATTCACATAGGGAAACAACATCTGGAGAACCAGCCATGCCTGTAAAATAACACCTCACTCTCAGCCTTGCACATTTTCCTGAAATAGTCACTCTCTCATGAGTGCTACTGATAGTCCCCTTCTTGGGAGCAGTATCTGTCTCAAGTCACCCATCCACAAAACCCTTGCTAGTGAAATGTTCAACTTGGACACCCAGGCCAAGGATCAGCAAACCACAGTCCAGGCCAGATCCAGCCCACTGCCTGTGTTAGTGTGGTACCCAAGCTAAGAATGGTTTTACATGTTTAAATGGTTGGAAAGTATATAAACAAGAATAATATCTCATGATATATGAAAATTACATGAAATTGAATGTTTAGTGTACATAAAGTTTTGTTGGAATGCCTCCTGCCAATTCATTACATACAGTCTATGGTTGCTTTCACTACGACCACAGCAGAGTTGAGTAGTTGCAACAGAGACCATATTATCCATAAATCCTAAAATATTGACTGTACAGTCCTTACTGAAAAAGTGTTCTGACCTCTGCCCTAAACCCACCCAAGTTACAATCCCTCCCTCCCCCAACTTCCTTGGAAGAAACCACATGTGCTCCTGTATCATCTACTATACTCTATTCCTATCTAGCCCCAGAATCCTTAGTTGAATCAAATGGGTCCATGTATCATCAATTTAAATTTAAAAGTCTCCCCACCTTTGCCCACAAAGTTTTTTTGCAATTGCTACTGTCTAACCTAACTTTTCCTTTCTCTGAAATCCACCTGTTGTGGAACTAGTTAGCGTGGCAATTTACTATGTTACAGTCTTCATGTTTTGTTGTATTACTGCTATAAATTCGTTGAAGTAGGTTCTGTGTGTTAATTTAACAGGCATGGTTTGAGTTCTTAGTATGTGCAAGGCACTGTAGAGAACTGGAAGAAGCTTAAGACACAATCTCTGCTTCCATGGATTTACAATGGGGGGGGTAAATTAGTTATGATGCACACACACACACAAACATTATGATGCACACACACACACACAAACACACAAAAGGATGTGAGAGTTCAAAATAGGGAACAATCTCATCCAGTTGGGGCACAGAGAGTGGGAGCCAAACCAAGAACTAGCATGCGACCTTCAAGGGCAATAAGAAGTCAGTGAAGTCAAGCAGAATGGTGAACCCCAAGGAGACAAAATTTATCCCTGGATCAGCTATCCCGTCCCACCTAAGGAGTTTCCCTCAGGTTACAAACTTGGAGAGTGCATGCTTCCTTTCAATAGGAGAGCTGTTTCCTTGTCTTGCCATTTGTATTGTACAGGACCAAGGGCTAGAGACAAGGCCAGAGATTAACAAGTCCAAGGAGTGGAACTTTGGCTGCAATATGAAGAAAAACTAATATTTGGATTTGCTCAAAGATGGTACAGACTGCCTTAAGAGACTATGACTTGCCTCCTATTGAGAGAGATCTAAATACGCACTTGATGCTCGCCTGAAGAGAATACAGGCAATGGTTGAACTAGACCTGTACTAAAAGTATGAGTCACAGACCAGCAGCATCTATATCACACAGGAGTTAGATGCTGTGCAGAGTCTCAGCCCTCACACCAGAATTACTGGATTAGGATCCCCCAGACTCTAGTTATTAGAATTAACTAGAACTCAGGTGATTCATAGACACATGCTTTAAGAAGCGTGAACTAGACAACCTTAAAATTCCTTCCTGAGGAACCTGAGAACCTCACCTTCAAAATTAGGAGCTGGGACTCCTTGAGAGTGTAGACATTAATAATGTTATTATGGATAATATCCTTATTGGTTCTTTAAAAGAGATTTCCCAAAACTTCCTGTGAGCTTTCAGATATTCAGTGTCATTAGACCTACACTCTGTCGGGGCATCAGGTTTAAGGATCAAGGTGATTCAGGAAATACTGCAAATAAGACCTTCTAAATGGCCTACTGTATAAATTTTCATATGTATTCAATTCCAACATGTCATCATGCTAACAACATCAACCAGTGCTTTCTTGGTTCATATCAGACCTAAACCACTTGCTCAGTTGCAGATAAGAGGGGACCCAACTTCTGGAGAAAGCCAAGTTCCTGGGAGCCTCTGTAATCCTAATAACTAACATCTTGGGGCCTAGTACATGTCAAATACTACTCTCACTCTCAATACCAAAAGGAAAAAGGAAGGCAAAGGACTTGTGCTATCCCTTCCCAGTCTCCCCACCCCCGCCCACATTGTATTCTGCACACATGCTGAAGCATTAGCATCGGCTGATTTGGAAGGAATATTGGAAATGAAGTGATAGCAGAGTAAATGTCAATGCATTCAGTGTGACACCGTGAGCACCAGATCTTAAACAGCTTCATCATTGTGGCATTTACTGTATCCTGAAATAATATTAATCCCACTGTTGTCCTTCTTGATGGAATCATCCATGAATATGGTTTATGGGCCTGGCCAAAGTGATAATAGGTTAAAAGAACAGCCTATCCAGTGTTCCACTAAATTAAGGTTGCTTCATGGAATTTAATGAAACAAGTGCTGCATGGGGCTTTCAAAGGACGTTCTTGTAATTCATGTCTATTTAGGGCTCCTGATAACCAGAAACCTAATTTCTTAAAGTAAAATAGCTTTTTGTAAAGTCTGGTCATATAGAAGAATAAAAAAGAGAAAACTTTAAAGGGCAATAATCAGACCTCAACTGTATTATTTTGTTATTTCAGATTCAAAGTTTAAGCAAAAAAAGTTGGGAGGGAGCCAGTGAGACATTTTGAATAAAATCATTATGAAAATTAATCGGATTCATATGTCATTCTGCACTTGAGTGCTGAAACAAAGATCATGTCCTACCCTCTTCCTTCAGCCACATACCTAGGGAAATAAAAAGCCTTGGGGTACAGAAGGCTACAGTATGCTAAAAATGATGAGAACTGAAAGAACCATTCAGTCTTAAGAATGGCAGAGGGAAGACAATAATGAATGCTCCTATTTCCATTTCACTTGCCAGGGCTAAACAGGGCTCAGGAGCTTAAACCTTCTCTGAGAAAGCTACAACCCCAGATTCATGTCCCTGGAAGTACAGGAATATTCCACTGCCCCTGCCAAAGACTGAGCCAAAATATCAAACAATCACAGATATTTCTTTAGCATTCAATATGGGTAGTAGGACATTCCATCTATGTTTTAAAGTACAGTTAAGTCACTAAGTGATACATCAAGTTCTTTCTGGACTGTGCCTTTTTCTCCTATCACTAATGACTTTGATTTTGTTGTTGTTGTTGTTAGGGCAAACTCAAACAGCAACACGGGTCAGATAGGTAACTTAAACAGAGGAAGTGGGCTACATGAAATAGACAATAGGCACGGGTTGGCATTGTGTTCAACAGGAGAATGTCCCATTGATAAAGAGAAGCCAGCATTGAGCTCCAGACAATCGCTTCCATGCAAGAATCTACATTTAATGCTGCTATAATTTCTGATTTTTCAAAAGATTCCAGGAACTTCAATTTTCTTTTGAGAAACATTCCCGCTCGAAAGTGCCAGACTTTAAAAAAATAAATTAATTAAATAAAGTGCCAGACTTCAAAAAATTTTTTTAGTATTACAGGACATCCTATGTCCCTAAACTCAGTTGACAAGTCAGGGAGTCTGTCCACTCAGTGTCGGGACAGCAACCAGCAATGTAATTTAAGCTTTGAGACACTGGATTGGAACAGGGAAGACAGCATTAAATACAAACCCCAAAAAGTATGCATAACAATGACACAAAAGACAATCAATTGATTTTATCACATTAAGTAAAAAGATGACCCTCTTTTTCTATCTCATCTACTTGTTCTCTGCACTGGGCCAATTCACAGAGAATTTTCAGTTCATTTTTGCTTTTTAGGCAAATCTTTGTCAAGTGCCTGAGGTCAGGGCTATTTTCTCTGACTTCAGGCACGTGGGAAGGGTCTGTAGCCCCCCACCACCTTCTGAGTGACTCTTGCAGTGGGAGTCCATGAAAAACATCCTCCTCCCCTCCACTGAATGGTCAAAGTCTATTCGGAGCAGCCCTTTTTCAGTAAAAATTTGTGGGGATATCTCTCTCAGTCAATTCCAGCTATATCTCTCAAGACAAAACTGGGTTAATTACCCAGAAAGTTGGCTGCCTTTAAAGGGCCCAATTTACTCTGACCCAGAAGACGCATATGTAATATATTCAGCACAAGCTCCCAGGGCAGCCGACCCAATCCCCAGTTCAGACATGGGAGGATGGCCCAGTCTTTCTATTTCTAAAGATGCCACAGATAAGTAACCACATGCCTACCCTCTGGGCCGGGGTCCCCTAACTGTAAGTCAAGGAGAGGGTTGTAACAAGAACAAGCACTAACCACAGCAGTGGGCAAGAAGGAAGAAAATGGCAAAAATTGCAGCAGCCATGCCAGCCTCATGGGTTGGAGCAGAACATCTCCAGCTGTCCAGATTTTCTAGAAGAAAGTGCAATGTAAAACTGCAAACCAAGAGCCTGCCCTTCACACACATGGCCAGCAGTGGTTATGTCTGTTTTGTGACTCAGCAGGTCTCCACAACGTCCTTCCACCACCTCGTCTATGAGTTCACAGCAAGCAGTCTGTACCTTGTGGCACCTTGTCTTGCTCTATCATTTAGCTCTTTCTGTGTTTATGCCTGAGCTCAATTATGCACTTTTTCGAAACAGGGTATGGTTGTGTTATCTCTTTATATTCAACACAGAGCTAACACTGAGCTGTGAGTATAAGTGGGGCTCAGTTAATATTTATGGAAAGAAGGAAAGGAATTATCTACCAACATATAAAAGTCAAACTCAGCCACAGAGGAGAAATCCATTGCATTAA
Source organism: Ailuropoda melanoleuca (assembly GCF_002007445.2). Taxonomy (NCBI): domain Eukaryota; kingdom Metazoa; phylum Chordata; class Mammalia; order Carnivora; family Ursidae; genus Ailuropoda; species Ailuropoda melanoleuca. The sequence continues at coordinate 91,027,790 of NC_048221.1, forward strand.
GGACATAGTCAGAAGCAGGAAAATTGACACACCACCCATCAGTTAACAAATAGTTCATAAAATGTGATTTTCAGGCTGACATCCCAATAACCTCAAATGAAATGCTGATATGATTTCTATACAATCTTACAGTTCCATCCTAGTACATTCTTAGAATAGTCACTTGGGTCCAATCATACTAACAACAAACAACAGTTAAGAAAGGAATATATCACCTGAAATACGTTCAAACAACTGCTGCTTGACAAAAATATACATTTACCTTATCCGGTAATTATCCATTGGTTTCTAGTGAATCTAGAAGAAAGTCATTAATGATGTGACATTTTTGGCTTCCCAAAATCAAACGACTGGCAAATATGAGACTATTTCAGTGCAACCCAGCTAAATCTCTGAACACCCAGTTTGACAGGAATTAACATAACCTCCAAAGACTGGGGTAGGTCAGCTTGCACCTGCCCTCTCCTCTGCTACCATGCTAGCTCAGGCTCTCTTCCCCTTCTCCTTCTCTGTACTCACCTCCATCTTTGCTCCAGACTGGACTATTCACTGTTCCCCAGAAAGGCCCCACCCCTCTCTGGGTTAATGACTGTGTTTAGTCGATTATTTCTTCTTACAATGCTTTTTCCTCTTTTTTCCTGACAGTGTTCTTCTCATCCCCAACCCTTGAAGTCCAACACAAAAGTCATTTCCTCTAGGAAGTTATTCCTAATCATTCCAAAATCTCTCCAAAAGTATATCTACCTCCCCACCAAATATTTCTTTGATCCATGGCACTTATCTCATTAGACCTGAATTCCAGGCATTTGTATTATGTTATTCCCTTTACACAACAGAAAGTTTTCAGATGATCCTAAGGGTGTTGCTAACCTTCAGAGATCAGTGCTGTCTATTTTCCTTATCCATATGGCTCCTGGGACCTAACACTATGGCTACTTAAAAAGCTAATCAATAAAATACTTATCAACCTACGTTGAATTCCATTATGGTATCCTTCTTTTAGGCATGAACAGGCTAAGAGATCTTCAAAGTGGAAGAAATAAGAATGGAATTTCATCTTCTTCTGCCCAAGGCTCCCTGATCTGATAAAGCACATAGTCTCATTTCATTACCTATTGACAGAGGAGGCCAGAGTGAGTGGCTTTCCCAGAAAGAAGGGCACAGAGACTCTGGAAAGGCGTGAGGGGGCTTGCCCAGGGGGTCATTTATAGCAACAGAGACCATCTCCAGGTACTAGAAAAATGTCCACATCATCTTATGGTATTGAAATGGATGATCCCCTTCATTTTGCTAGATCATATCCACTTTCTCCCTCTTACTTTCTCCTCATCACATGGTTCAACTATAACCATTGCCCCCCACCATGACACTCCCCATTCCCCACCACACCCCCTGCCTCCAGGCTCCAGGAGGGGCAAATGGGCCTGAAGCCAGATCTGGCCAAAGACAATCAACCCTAGGACATGCTGAAACCAGCAGGAAAGAGCAGCTGTCTATCTACTGCGGTTGTCAAGCTAGTGAAGTACACACCTGGGAGTGCAGGCGATCGCTTTTTACTGCGTCTTAGGAAAGCCTGCTTCAGAATGAATGCAATACAGGGAACAGCACACATGAGAGGTGGAGAAAGAAACAATGTCTTTATATCCTGAGTCCTTGGATTTTGCCATGCCTAACATCAGTGCACCTTGGATTTCTCGACATGAGGTCTGCATCACTCACCATCAAGAGTTCTCCCCGAAACAATGGGAAGCACTCTGCACTTCTGCACTAACAGGCAGGCTGCCTGGTGCTAGTTCCCTGCTGACTGGCTGTGTGACAAAAGATAGAGTCCCTGAGACTCTTGCTTCATCTGGTTACATGAAGCCACTGAAGTAGTTTGATTCTTGAAGTTCCACATTCTCTAAGTCATTTTCTGACTTGACATTCTACACTGCCATTCACTAGCTGGAAAAAAAGAACACCATTCTACAAAACCTGCAATATTGTGATAATGCCCAACGTTGTTGTGTCATTTTCTTTGTCTTTGTTAGTAGTGGTGCTCTCGACAATACCACAACAGTGTGAAACTCTCTTTTCCTCACTGGAGGACTTTGGAACCCCCAGCACTGGGCTGGCAAAGTTATTTAAAACTACCTTGGTTCTAGCCAATGAAATGGTGCCGACCCTAGTAGCCCTATCTTGATCATTAGAACCTGACAAGCAGTGTTAAATTAATTAAACAAGAAGGCCATTAGACTGCGTGGCTCTAATGCTATAGAGTCCAAAGGCTGTAAATGCCTCAAGGTTAAGAAATCAAACCCAAGGACAACCAATTGCGGCCAATAGCCTTTACACTATAGCCAATCAGATAATTACCTTTCTCGGCTTTCATACCTTTTTTTTTTTCAAAGGTTTTATTTATTTATTCGACACAGTAGAGACAGCCAGCGAGAGAGGGAACACACGCAGGGGGAGTGGGAGAGGAAGAAGCAGGCTCATAGCGGAGAGCCTGATGTGGGGCTCGATCCCATAACGCCGGGATCACGCCCTGAGCCAAAGGCAGACGCTTAACTGCTGTGCCACCCAGGCGCCCCGTCATACCTTTTCTACATGTCTTTCCTCTCGAGGCTGTTGGTGCGACACACCTAGTCGCTACTAGTTTGGCACTGCAAGTTTTGAATTGATTTTTGCTTAGATAGACTCTTAAAACTTTTAATATGTCTCGGTTTATCTTTTAACAGTAAAAACCTGACTATGCTGCCTAGACAGACTTCACGATCAACCATATGGGAGTTACTTAGTGCTTATTCTATCCAGGGATTGTTATTCACTTCTTGGGGGAAACAAGAGGGTCCTCGTCTTCCAAACACTTACAGCTTACCAGGAAGACCAGACATATAGAGGAGAGTGCAGTGCCAGTGTGGCCAGTGTAATGAGCAGCCACCACTATGGACAGACACCCTCTTCTCTTCTTCTCAATCTGGAAAAAAAGGGGAAGGTGACCCTCTCTGGAACTGAAGCCAAGAGGGACAGGGCCTGCCATCTGCAGAAATAATCCACTTTGCTCTGTCTCATTTGGCTGTTACATTTGCCTTTGAACCATAACCCCCTTCCAGCTACTCCTCACCCCTCACACACAAAGACACATACTCTTTTTTCTGCCTCCCTCCACTTTTTTCTGCTTGTCTTCTCATTTCTTCTCCTTTCTGAGCCTCTCTCCACCCTTTCTTTCCGCTGTGCTTTTCTATAGAAACAGGCCTCTCTGTGACACCCTGGGGTCCTAGAGAAAGTATGCATTGGGGGGGCAAGGGGTTGGAGGCATCAAGATTGAGTTCTTTAAATAACACTTAATGAACAATAAACACAATCCAGCCCAGCCTAACTGGTACTTAACTACTAAGTACCCAGTCAATGGCCCATCTGTCATATTGTTAAGACCTTTAGAAGTTGTTTAACAAAATGTTAAATGAGATGACATTCAGCAGGCCGCAAAATGCTTGACTGCCTAATGCAACCCAAAAGAGCTGGCCTGGTGGCAGTGTTTGATATAATGCTTTGTATTCCCCTCCCAAGAACCCAAGAGCAGGAGGTCTCCCTGCCTGTCACTTCCTATCTAGGTAAAGTGAGCCTAGGGTGGGAAGGACATGATTACCATTGGCAAGAAGGCCCCGGCCAGCTGATGAGGTGCTTTTCTGAGGAAGCATGACTGAGAGGGGGCACTTGGAAGTAAAGCCAGCAGAGAGAAAAAAATAATAATTCATCTGGAGTTTCATTCTCTCCCCTTCCTTGTCGCCAATGGACCCTACCTCTTTCTCTCTCTGCTGGCCTGGAGGGGAAAAGGCAGGGGTGGTAATGAGAGTCGACTTTTTCTAAGAGCTGAAATATGAAGCCAATTACTAAGTGGAAGATTTCCAGCAAATTGGCTCCTGATAGCTCACATTTATCTGCTTTAGATTTGCATAGTGGGGAGGAGAAGCTCTCTGCTTTGGTCCAGGTAACAAAGGCAGAATCTTTTCAGCAGGAGGTGAATAACTTATTCAACCTACCTTCAACCCTTGTACCCAGAGTACAACAATTAAAGGCAATAGCAAACAAATCACAAATCGCACAAGGAATTATCTGAAGGGTAGAAGAAGAAGAAATAGGGGGAAAAAACCCTTTTTCCCCTTTGGCTGCTGGTGTGAACACTTCAAGAGGCTCCTGGGTGGGATTACACAAAGAGGAGGAAGCCCAAAAACTTTTACAATGACAAAATTCTTTACTAGAGGTTAAGCTTCCAAATTCTTTTCATTTTCTTCCTCCCTCTCCACTTAGAATTCTCTGGCCTTTGTCCTATGTTCAAACACTTAATTTAAGAAAGAAACTAAATATCCAGCAAATTTAACCAGCCCTCAGAACCTTACAGGGAATAGAAATTGTATTCTCACCCTGCTGGTTAAAAAATAAAATCTGGTGTTACTGAAATGAATCCCCACATATAAATTCACCTCACACAACTCAACAATAAAAAGACAAATAACCAAATAACCCAACTGAAAACAGGCAAAGAATTTGAACAGACATTTCTCCAAAGAAGATATTATCAATGGCCAATAAACACATGAAATGAGGAAATGATGCTTGACATCATTAGCCATTAGGGAAATGCAAATCAAAGCCACAGTAAAATACCACTTCACGTGCACTGGGACGGCTATAATCAAAAAGACAGACAAAAACAAGTCTTGGTGAGAATGTAGAGAAATTGAAATCTTCCCATTGATGATAGGAATGTAAAAAGATACAACCACTTTGGGTAATAATTCCTCAAAATTCTAAACATGGAGTTACCACATGATCCCGCAATTCCACTCCCAGGTGTATACTGAGAAGAAATGAAAACATGCAAAGACTTGCACACAAGTGTTCACAATAGCATTATTCATAATAGCCAAAAAGTGGAAACAGCCCAAATATCCCTCAAATGATGAAAGAGAAACAAAATGTGGTATATCCATACAATGGAATATTATTCACAGCCATAAAATTGAATGAAATATTGATACCTGCTGCCCATGAAGGAACCTTCAAAACACTACACTAGGTGAAAGAATCCAGTCACAAAAGACCACATACTGAGTGATTCCATTTATATGAAATGTCTGTGGTAGGCAAATCTATAGAGACAGAAAGGAGTTTAGTGACTGCTCAGGGCTGGGTGGTGGCAGGGAGTATGCGATGGAGTGGCTGCTAATGGGAACGGGATTTCTTCTTATACTAAAAACAAATTGAGTTGTACATTTTAAATGGCTGAATTGTATGGTATGTGAATTATATTACAGTAAGCTGTTAAAGAACAAAAAAATAATAAAATTTAAAAAAAAAACCTCTCTGAATTAGTTTGCTAGGACTGCTGTAACAAAGTACCACAAACTATGTGGCTTAAACAACAGAAATGTATTGTCTCACAGTCCGGGAGACAAGAAGTCCACATTCAAGGTGTTGGCAGGTGTGGTTTCTTCTGAGGGCTTTGATGAAAAATCTATTCCACCCCTTTTCTCCTGGTTTCTGGCAATTTGCTGTAAGTCTTTGGCATTCCTTGGCTTGTAGAAGCATCGCTCTTGTCCCTGCCTGCATCTTCACATGTCCTTCTCCCTGTGTCTGTCGCCAAATTTCTCCTTTATATAAGGACACTAGTCACATTGGATTAGGAATGACCTCATTTTAACTTGATTACCTCTGAAGATCCTATTGCAAAGAAGGTGATACTCTGTGGTACTGGGGGTTAAGACTTCAACATATGAATTTAGGGGGGACACAATTTAACCTGTAACAATCCATTCAAAGCATTTAAAGATGGCCAAGACAAGGTTCCTATAGGCTTACAACTGATTGGGAGATTTAAAAAGTTAGCACCAGACCCTATAATTTTCTTTCCTATGTCTCTTGTTAGCCATTAAGGAATCATCTATGAGAGAATATATCAATCAAGATACCCTAAGTTATGATATAGTCACAAAACTTCAAAATCTCATTAGCTTATGACAATGAGGACCAGGTGGATCAGCAGAGACCCTTCATAGTCCTTCAGTGACTCAACCTGATAAATGCTCTACCATTTGCCACAATCTCATGTTTCATGATCTCTAAGCAAAGAAGAAAAGAGCGTGGAAACTCACACACTATCTCAAATACTTCAACATCTCACTTCCACTCAATGGCCAAAGTAAGTCACGTGGCCATGCCTAACCTCAAGGGTCCAGGGGCATGCTATCTTCCAGTGAGCCTGGAAGGAAAAGAACCAGAAGTACCAAGGAGCAGCCCTGGTACCACAGAAAGGATGGGAAGGCCCAGGAAGGCTCTTTCTGCCAAAAAGTAGCTTTTCTCCCGAACCAGTATAAACTCCAGTTCAGTCACATACTAATTTTTTTTAATCCTAATTTTCTGGCATTATTTAGCAAAAAAGGCACTAGACCAGTAAGCAAGCAACTCATCTCCTAGCTCTACTCATTACCAGAAAGTCACTTTTCAATTATTCACTCAAAACCACTTATTAGGGGTACCTGGGTGGCTCAGTCGGTTAAGCATCTGCCTTTGGCTTGGGTCATGATTTCAGGGTTGGGATAGAGCCCCGCGTAGGGCTCCCTGCTCGGGGGGAGCCTGTTTCTCCCTCTCCCCCTCCCTCTGCCTGCTTACGCTCTTTCTCTCTAATAAATAATAGATAAAATCTTAAAAAAAAAAAAAGAAAACAGAAAACACTTAAGAGAAATCTTTAATGCCAGCCATTATGCTGTACCTTGGGGATAAAAGAGTGAATAGACAATCCCAGTTTCTTTATCGGTGACGTGGAGGGGGTTGGTTTAGACCACAGCCTCCCAGCTTTGTGCCATGAATGGGTTACATATTTGCCCATTCTTCTCAGCGCTCAGTGTAATCAGACACCCCCGGCCCTCCCAAGTGGTCAGTCCCACCACAAGTAGCCTCACTCATTCACCCCAGTGTGCTACACCACCAATATAATTTTCCATGTGTACTAGGAAGTTTTGAAAAAAGTTAGGAAATAATGATCTAGACCAGCGATGAGCAAACTATGGCCCACAGACCAAATCTAACCTACCACCTGTTTTTACACAGCCTGCAAGCTAAGGATAATTGGGAGAAATAGATTAAATCATTGAAAAAAGAATAGTTCATGAAACAGAAAAGCATATGAAATTCAAATTTTAGTGTCCATAAGTAAAGTTTTATTGAAATACGGCTGTATTAGTTTCTCCAAAGAAACAGAACCAATAGGATATATACAGATAAGAGATTTATTATGAGGGAATGGCTCATGTAATGAAGGCTGAAAAGTCTCATGATTTACCAACTGTAAGCTGGAGGCCCAGGAAAGCTAGTAGTGATGCTCCAGTCCAAACCTGAGGCCTGAGAACCAGGGGAGTAATGGTCTAAGTTTCACTCCAAGTCCAAACATCCAATAACCGGGAGTGCCAATATCTAACGGCAGGAAATGATGGATGTCCCAGATCAGGCAGAGAGCAGATTTGCCCTTCCTCCACCTTTCTTCTGGTTCAGGCCCTCAATAGATTGGATGATGCCCATCCACATGCTGAGAGCAATCTTTACTTAGTCCATCAATTCCAGGGCCATCAATTCCACTCTCTTCCATACCCTCACAGGCACACCCAGAAATAATGTTTTATCAGCTATGTTGGCATCCTTTAGCCCAGTCAAGTTGACACATAAAATTAACCAACACAACAGACACATTTATTCATGTAAGTGTGAGCTATGACTGCTTTTGGACTATAGTGGCAAGGATTGAGTCCATAGAGACACATGGTCCACAGTGCCTAAAAAATTTACTGTCCAGTCCTTCACAGAGAAAATTTGCAACCCCTTTATTTCACAAAATATAATTTACATACAGCTCACCAGGAAATGATGTTAAAATGCTGATTCTTATTCCATAGCTATGGGACAGAACTTGAAAGTCTGCTTTTCTATTGTCGGGAGGAAAACATTTTCCTCTACCAGCTTAGGTTCAAGTGGTCAGGGGCCTGTGAATTAACTGACAATAAAAAGATTAACAGGAGAAAACAAAGTTTACTTACAAGTACACATGGGATTTTCTCAGTAATGAGTAACTTGCTGAAGACCCAGAGGTAGAAGTTTATATACCAGCTTAAAAAAAAAATGGAGGGGGGTGGGGAGAAGGTCAGAGCGTCAGTGGAAGGGTATGAAAGGTTCTATTGGGTTTTTTATATACTAATGGAAATGTGCAGTAAGTCTGTCTCCCTCTTAGAATTTGAAGGAAACTCCCTCAGTCTGGAGTTAATGACAGTTGTGTATTTTCTGGAAGCTCTACTTTAGTTAAATAAGAAAAGCTCTGGGACACCTGGGTGGCACAGCGGTTAAGCGTCTGCCTTCGGCTCAGGGCGTGATCCCGGCGTTATGGGATCGAACCCCACATCAGGCTCTTCCACTATGAGCCTGCCTCTTCCTCTCCCACTCCCCCTTGCTTGTGTTCCCTCTCTCGCTGGCTGTCTCTATCTCTGTCAAGTAAATAAATAAAATCTTTAAAATAAAAAAAAAAGCTCTGATAAGATTTTAAGTGTTTTCACTTTAAAATAATCTTTATGTCAAAAACGTGATCCCTTCACTATCAAGCCCCTAAATGATGCTGATGCTCCTGGTCCACGGACCACAGTTTGAGTTGCAGTCTACAGACCAATCTCAAAGTCACCTCCAGCTCCCTAACACTGGGACTGTACATTGCTCTGAGGAAAAAAAATATATATACTATTAAATACCCTGAAAAGGTTATTCTCTATAAGAAATCACAGATTAGGATAGCAGCAGTAAACATATAATTCCATCATCCTAATTACTTACAAAGCAGTAATTCTTCCTGTCAGAGACTCTGGGCTGCTCACACCCAGCAGGCGGTAGCAAACCCTAACCGACATGGGAACGGAGGATAGTCCTGTTCACCAGGCCATCCTTCTGGGGAGTCTATTATATCCCTGAACTCAAGACTCCCTCAACCTGTCATATCTACCAAACCCTACCCCCACTTCAGCCCCACCCTATGCTGAACTTGACAGCTCCACAGCCTGGGTTAGTCCTATCCCACTGCTGCCAAAAGCATAATATTCTGTTGTTAATCTCAATAAGAAAAAACAATTTGAAATGGGATCACTGGGTATAGGTACAAAACTGACCCTTTATTAAGTACTTTCTGATACCTGAATTTCTGCTCTTATACCTACCACTCCCCCTGCCAGTCAGGCAGCTGCCTGAAACACAGCCAGATGGGAGACATTCAATAAAGTTGCTAGCTCTTCCCCCACAATCCTGAGATTTACAGTGTTAATTTAAAGCCCTCAGACATCTGTGACACCATACAACCGTGGCCAATTTTTCCTCAAGGAGCTGTATGGGTTTTCTAAAGAATTCACTGTTAGATCAATATTAGCTTTAAAGAAAAAGTTGCACCCTAAAGTCAAAGCAACCACAGTGCTAAACCATGCTCTAATAATTCTGTGTGATAGGAAAAATGCTTACAGGTAAGTGCCAGTTCTAGAAAGGTTAGGAAGCTTACTCAAGTTGCTCCTACTTTCAAAGGAGGGCAGATATAGAAGACTTTGACCTTATTTCTAAATTAATGTCAAAATATGCCTTTCCTGCTATACACAATAATTACAGATACACATCGTATACATCTGGAGGCTGGAGAAACTTACTGTAATAATAGAATTTGGACAAAGAATCTCTAGAATAGAACAGAACTTTCTACAGCAATGGAAACGTTCCATTTCTGTGCCATCCAATTAAGGTAGCCACTAGCCATATGTGGCCAGTGAGCATTTGAAATGTGGCTAGTCCAAAAATGTTTTAAATTTTAATTTTAGCTAACTTAAACTTTAAAGCCACATGTGGCTAATGGCTACCATATTGGACAGTGCAACTCTGACCCCATTCCGAGTGTAACCTTAGACAAGCATTAAACCTCTCTGAACTTTCATTTCCACTTAGAGAAGTTGAGAGGAAGAATAAGAAATGTTTGTGGTTCCTTGGAGTTTTTTCACTCTATAATCCATGAATAAATACGACAGTCGCTCCTCTAGTTGGAAATGTATTCAGATCTTTGGCCAAGCTTAGGAACCTTTCTCTCTGTCTTCCTCTTTCTCTCTCTTTCTCTCTCTGTTAATGACCTGGCGTGGACAGAAGCCTCTTCTAGCATACAATCTAAGTATATAACCCAACAACTGGCAACTAGCACCACTCCTACTTTTCTACTAACACAATAAAAAACCCCAAACTTCTCCTGTTCCATTTTGGCAACAACAAACCCTGGCTGACCTGCACCATGAGCTCTGTGTTATAATAAAGCCATTTTATCTGCACACTGACCAGAATTCTCCAGTGTGGGGTCATACGGCAGAGTGAGGTATACAGAATCTGAGAGCACCACAATGCTCAGACGCCCCAGCCTCCAACTGGAGCGGCCCCACTCCAGGATCCTTAGTTAATTTCAAAGCACCTCCTACAAGGTTTGAAGGTTGCTGGGAAGATCAATTACAGAAATGATTAGCATACAAATAGCACCAGCAGGCTATGGGCTAAGAACTCTCAGTAAGGACTGCAGAGGCCTATGGAGTTAGGAGCAATCATCATGCTATAAACTGAAGAAAAGTCTTTTGCCTTTTTATCAATGGAAAACACATTTCTCTCCCTATTTTAAGTGTATTATTCTGGAACCTTTGCTAAGTGGTAAGGACCAGAGACTTAAAATATAACAATCAAGATGAAAGATATAATATTATTTTGTCCAAAAGATAATAGTGGATCGTCTGTGTTTAATTTATTCATTTCATCTCACTCATGGTTTTTTTAACTCCTGCACTTTCAGTGTCCTGGTATGACTCAAAGCTTTGGTTTTCAAACATCAGGTTATGAACAGGTGTTAGCTTATACCAAGGGGGCATTCCTCAAAATAAGGACATTATAATCAATTCTTCATAAAGCTAAACTTATTTTAGTTAAAGAAGAATCCTAGGATGTTTGTCCTACTTTTTGGTATTAAAAAGTCCTTTTAATGTCTTTTATGAAAATGACTGTGTTTCTAAATGGGAGTTTTATTTTTTCAGTTTGTTTTTGCTTTTTCTAAATATTCTTACTGGCAAAACTGAAAGTTAATAACGGCCAGCTTTGTGTAATGTCTGTTTTGCTGTTGACTAAATCCTGATGTCTGAAATCCCCTGGCTTAGATCTCAGGAGAGATAGTCCAGCTCCTGCCAGGGCTGAGGAAGCCATGGTCCATATAAGAAAACAAAGCATGGAGCTCCTCAGACATTCCACTTCTCCACGCTCCCTGAGTGGAACAAATGGGTCACCTAACTTCAGGTATGAAAATAGAGTTTTTTCTGATTTCCAGCCCTGATAACATCACTACCCAATGATAACTGATTGGCACTAATCAACTTCAAAAAAAAAGTTTCTTGGCAAGACACCAAGCTGACAAAAAAGGTGTATTTTTTAAAAAGATAAGACTAATAAACATTCTATTTATCCATTCATTCTTGACATAGGTCATACACCTCTGAGCAAGAATATTCACAAATGAGAGTGACCCCACATCACCTCTATCTTTCTAAAAGGAATAAAGCAAACCCCAACTATGCAAACTTGAAGTGCTGGCAAGAGTACGACATCATCAGGAGAGGGACTGGTAACCAATACTTAGGAGAAGAATGCTGTCAGGATAATCAAGATAATTTTTCTACCTCCAAGAAGCAACAGGAAGGCTCACATGTAGCATGAGGAAGGTGTGAATATGCTTGAGTATGTAGACGTAGATAATGTAAGGCAAGGGGGATGCTAAGGAATCTACAGCAAAGAAGCTAAGTCTAAGAGGGCTCTTAGAATGATGAAAGGATGGGGGCTAACAGTTCCAGATAGGATCCAATGTAGGAGCAGTCCCCTAAGCAGGGCCCAAACCAAGATCAACAAAGGGACACGCAAGAGGGTGAAGGCCGAGGTGTTGTGGTCGGGAAACCAGAAGTGATAGCTAAGGTATATGAGCATCACTGTGCCAAGCACTCTGCTGTGTTCTTTAAACAGATTAGCTCATTTAAACCTCAAAGCAATCCCCTGAGGCAAATGCCAGCACTATCCATTTCCTCCAAATAAGGAAACTGAGGCTCGGATAGGTTAAGTAACCTGCCACGATTCACAACCACTCAGTTGGAATTTGGAACCCAAGTGTGGCACGATCCTAGGGCCCTTGATAACAGGGACAGCTTCGCTACAAAAAATACAAGGGCAAGGCCATTTCCAGTGGATGCTTGAGATGGAGAGACAGACAAAAGGACCTTGAAATACCAATTTTCAAGGGAAGTTTTAATCATTATGTCACCACATTAAGGCCAATTTCCTATCTGCTTTGTGGAGATGAAAATAAAGTAGTTTTGGTATTTCTCTCAGAGTCACACTGAAGAGGAAAATTGCCTAGAGCAAGCCAGGCCAGGAGGCCCCAGAAGATGGAAAGTTACTAACAATAAGCTAGGGATAACCAGAAGCCCTACTGGGAAAAAGAGATAGCCAGCCATTTCTGCTTCTGTAAACAGGCTTCCCGCCACAGGTCCCTGTACTACTGTTCCTGCCCAAGGCAGCCCCCACTCCCCCAGAAATAAGTCAAGCAGAGAAAGACAATTATCATATGGTTTCAGTCATTTATGGAACATAAGAAATAGGAAGATCGGTAGGAGAAGGAAAGGAAGAATGAAGGGGGAGTAAACAAAAGGGGGAATGAACCATGAGAGACTGTGGACTCCGGGAAACAAACTGAGGGCTTCAGAGGGGAGCCAGGTGGGGGATTGGGATAGGCCGGTGATGGGTATTGAGGAGGGCACATATTGCATGGTCCACTGGGTGTTATATGCAAATAATGAATCATGGAACATTACATCAAAAACTAGGGATGTACCATATGGTGACTAACATAACATAATAAAAAATTATTATTAAAAATTTAAAAATAAATAAAAATAAATAAATAAATAAACCCACCTACCAGCAATCAGCATAGTCCTTGGAACCTGACTGCCTGCAGTGCCCTATAAAAGCCCTATAACCCCATTCCCCGGGGCCCAGAATTTTGAGCACGAGCTCATCTGAGTCCGCCGGTGTAAAATAAATCCGCGTTCTCCTACTTCTCTAAGTGTTACTTAGTCTCTCATCGGTCTGATTTTTATTTTTCTGCAACGACACAATGTTAGAGCTACAAGGAAACTCAGAGACAATCTGGCCCAGATCCTTATGTGACACCGTGATAGAGTATCATAAAGGTGAAGTGACTGAGGCAAGGATCCGTTCTGACAAGTCAGTGATTTCTACAGAGCTCAAGTTGACAGTCTCGGTGAAATGAGTTAATGTATTGTTTGGTGGGTAACAGGAATTTGAAGGAATTTGGAACATGCCATTCCAAAATATGCCACTTTGGCATACTGAGTATGTTGCAGCACTTGAGAAACAGCAGATGCAGGAAAGGCCCTCCGACCTCCCCTTTCTACCTAAAAGCAGGTTGTAAAATTTCCCATGAGAAAGATGTTCTCTGCACCAGAATGAGAGAACCATTCTTATCACCAGAGATTGGGAGTCAATGACAAAATGGTTCTACAAAAAACCTACTAAAATAACCCACTGTTATTCCATTAATTTTCCCCAAATATTTCTAAGTCATTTCTAAATTTGTCCCAAATTTACTTCTCCTAGTCTACTCCCCTTTGTCTTGTCAGTCACACCCCCATAATTTATCATTCATTAGTAAGCTTTTGAGCCTGACAGCTTCTCAGCTTCTTCAGGTCTTCATTTTCCTTCTGAAGGATCCTACATATATGTGTGTGTGTATATATATATATATAAAATAAACCTGTATACTTTTCTCCCGTTTCTCTACCTTATGTCAGTTTAATTCTTGGGCCAGCCACAGAACCTAAGAGGGTAGAAGAAAGCTTTCCTTCCCCTACAGTTCCAAGAGTATTAAAAAGTATTATCACATTATCATTTCAGTGCCTAACATAAACTTGGGTTCAGAATATGCACTCAGGACTTAAAGAATTCTGTTGGGTCAGAAAAACAACAAAAACAAAATCTCTCCTAGCAGCATAAGAGATGTGAATATAAAGTTGTGGGGTTCTGTGTGGTTAATCGAAAGTCTCCTTATGGTATGGCCACCAGTTTCACTTCTCAGTACATATAACCAGGTCAATAATAAATTCGGCTTAAGACTATGAACTAGTGATGGTGTGTGCTTAGGTAGATTTTATGCCTATAATCAAACGAGCTTTTCTTTTTAAAAGAGACTAGACATACAGTTCTACCATATTTTATCAGGAATTTTGTATGACTCAGAATTGGCTTGAATCAAAATTAGTAACCAGATATTGTAACCTAAGGCTTGGATAATTCCTTAATCTTTTCCTCCTCCTTGAGAATTCTTGTCCTAAAATTCATCATGAAAGGTAGCAAAGACAATGAGCCACTGGATATTTCTGCAAACCTTTGACTTCACATGGATCTCTATAGCATTATCTAATTTCTCACAAGATCAGTGGTCTTTAACATGACTAATAGAATTTAACAGTTACATAGATTGCTGCCTCATTCTAGTAATTTACATTCAGTCTCCAAAAAGGCATATTCCAGCCACAATCCTACAGTATTACTTTGGAGTGAAACAATAAATTTCAAGGTGACAAGTAGTAGCTGAAAGAAAAGAATAAGACTCTCTAAAGTCTAATACTGTGCTAACTTCTGCCAAGTACGTGGGTTCTTTGTGGAATGGTGGAGTTAGGTCGGTAGAGGTATCTTGAATTAAATATTGAATTCACAGGATGAGGTCGTCATTTACAAATCAGAACTTGATCCTCAAAATTCATGTTACTAATTTTTCGGATGGTCTTCATACCCAACTCTTAGCAAATTACAAACACCCACCTCTCTATATAGTAAAAGGTAACAATGGCTAACATGCTATTCCACTACTACACAAAGACGTGGATGGCAGGAGGACAGTAAACAGACTAGAGACATGGCCCAGAGCCTTTGTGTCACCAGACGTCAGCAGGAAGGTTAGGGAGAAGTTTGCACAATCAGATGTGAGCCTTGGTTTATAATCCGAAGGACGGTTTGAGGGTGACAGTCAGGAGAGTTGGTTATGAATATCAAGAGCCCACAAGAATATTTCTAGGGAGAAAACCTAAGGTTAGTAATGAAGCTGAATCAGCAACCAGAAAACCAGACAGATGTCAGAGTCAAGAACATATTCTGCTAGTTGTTCTAGATGTTTAATAAACAAAGGGTTCTGTGATCAAAAATGTTTGGGTGTGTGCCAGGTTAAGCAGGTTTTTGTTTTGTGTTTTGACCATAACATGTTCAATCTTTTAACACACTGGTGTCTCTCATGATCTCCACAAGGCATATATAGTATATGAAGTTTCCAAATTCATTTGACTAGGAACTCCTTGTTCACTAAAGCATCCATCAGGCAACAAGCCCTATAGGCCAGCTTTTGGGAATCCCGAATCTGGTAAATGATTTAAACATAAGAACACTGGGTCCCAAGAAGTTAGGAGATTTGGCTGGCATAACATGGCCACCTAAACACAGAGCCAAGACTAGAACCATCTGGAGTGCCCAGTGTGTGGTTCATCACAGCTGCATAGCCCATGTTTTTCTCCTCCCCTTGCTGAAGCCAGCCTTCTTTAGACACTGATAGACTCAGGAAAATAACAGTTGTACTTTTCTTACTTAACAGCAGCTAAAAAAAGCCCAAGGCACTTCTGCCAAACTTTTCCAACAGACCCAGGACCGTCTGCCTCTGGTCCTTCCCTCCACCCAAATTCAATGAACAACTACAATTTCAATTATAACAGGGACATTCTATCTGAAAAAGTTATGGAGAAGCTCTTTGGTGATTAATAGCTGATTAATTTCTCCTGCCAAACATCTGTGAGCTTCATTAATTAGACAAAATGCTAAGTAGTGATCAGATGATCCCTGAAAACACCAAGCCTAAGAGAATTTTTCTTTCAGTGGGACTCACTACCCATTACACAGAACCCCAAGCTATGACAGGGACTTAGAGCTGATCCTCCTGAAAGAGGGCACAGCAAGGAACAAGAGGAGCACTAGAATCTGAATTCTGAGGTCTGCATTCTAGATCCTTCTCTTCTTAGGCCCTTTGAATGTAGCCAGGAAAAGCCATTTACCTGTTTCCAAAAAAGGGGGGGGAGGGGAGAATTGACCAGCTATAATCTATACTCAAACACTCCTAGCTCTCAAGCCATCAGTGGCTCCCTACTGCTCATTGAGCATGGCTTGGACTCAGTGGCCTGTATTTAGGGTCTTCTATAATCTGTCCCTATCTTTCCCTTGACTGTCATTCTCCCACACAGAACCCTCTTTCTTACCCACACTGGACTTCTTGTTGCCCGGCTCATGCCTCTTCCTCTCCTGCCCACCTAGAATGATACTCCCAATCCTATCTTTCCTACATATCCAACAAACCCACAACCATATCTCAAGAGTCAAACTCTACATTCTCCATGAAACGTCACTGATCACACCTCTAGAAATTGATCTCTCCCTTCAGAAAATTCCTATACTTCTTCTTGCCTATACTTTTCACAGAATATTAGCAAGAACTACCTTAAAAGGCCACTAATTGTGCACAAGTCTTATTTTCCAGACCAAATTTTAATCTTTGGGAGACCAAAGTCACTGTCTTCAACATTTTCCACTTGACACATTGGAGGCACCCAATAAGTGCTCAAAATCTTCCAGTTACCCACCCCTCTCCCCCACCCCCTCCCGCCACCCCGGCAACTACTGCCCTTATAGTCTTTATGGTAGGGTTCTAACATCTGAACCTGGCATATGAGCTCCTTCATAATGTGGCCCCTTCCTACTTCTCCTGTCGATATCTACCTCCTCTTGCCTATACCCTATCTCTAGCCATACCAATTTATTGAGATTTCCTCAGAGGGCCACCCTTCTATCTCTATTCTCCCCACTCCCTGGAATGAATTTCACCCACTTATCTACCTAGCAAGCTCAAGACTCAGCACCCCACACACAGAAGTCTTCATTCCTTGTCTAGGTTATGTCTCCATGCCTCAGTGCTTGCATAGCCCCTGTAACTTTGTCATGGTACTTATGACACTTCCAGTTTACTTCTTTATATCCCCCACAATTTGAACTTCCTTAAGAGTTTCTTGAAGACAGAGATTGTATCTCATTCATTGTGGTATCTCCAGGAGAGCACAGTACCTGAGTGTAGCCAGTAGATGTGGTAGCTAACCTCCAAGATGGCCCCCAATAATCACAGCCTCTAGGTATTCATGCCATTGTGTAATCTCTCTCATTGAGTGTGGGCTGGATTTTGTGACTTACTTCCTAACGACTTGAATAAGGTGGAAGTGACACTGTGTGACTGAGAGTAGATGATAAAAGGCAGTATGGGGGCGCCTGGGTGGCACAGCGGTTAAGCGTCTGCCTTCGGCTCAGGGCGTGATCCCGGCATTATGGGATCGAGCCCCACATCAGGCTCCTCTGCTGTGAGCCTGCTTCTTCCTCTCCCACTCCCCCTGCTTGTGTTCCCTCTCTCACTGGCTGTCTCTATCTCTGTCAAATAAATAAATAAAATATTTAAAAAAATAAATAAATAAATAAAAGGCAGTATGGTAGCTCTCTCTTGTACTCTTGAATCACTTGCTCTAAGGAAAGCTAACTGCCATGTCCTGACCAAGGCCCACAGAGTGAGGAATTGAAGCCTCCAGCCAACAGTCCCGTGTGTGGAACTGGAAGAAGATCTTCTAGCCCTCGTGCAGCTCTATCGCAGGTGGCTGCGCTCTACTGACACCTTATTTTCAGGTTGATGAGAGACCAGGAGCCAGAACTACCCAACTAAGCCACTCCCAGATTTCTGACCCACACGAACTATGAGATAATAAATGCTCATTATTTTTAACTGCTAAGTTTGAGGACTTGTTGCTCAGCATTAGGTAACTAATACATACTTTGGTACCTGGAAGTGGAGTTTGGCTGTAGTGGGCAGAAACTACAAATATAGCTGGAGGAGATTTGGAGGAGAATGTTAGTGAGAGCTTAAAATGCCTTGAACACACTGAAGAATTTGTACTTTGAGGAGGCTACTAGTCAGGAAAATGAGGAAACTCTTTTTGGAAAGTGAAGGAAAGGGGATTCTTGTTATGTTCATCAGCACTGTCACCTGCAGTAATGTGGAAGGTAGAACATGTAAGCAATGAAATGGGTGACCTAGCTAAGGAGATTTTCAGCCAGAATGTTGAAGGTGCCGCATGCTTTCTTTTTGCTGCTTTACAATATAGTGCAAGAGAAAAGAGGGAAGCTGAAAGAAGAACTGTTCAAACAAAAAGTACCAAGACTTGCTGATTTTGAGTATTCCCAGTCTCTCCAGACGGCGAACAATACTATGATGAAGAAGTGGCTTGTCCGCAAAGATCAAATCAGGGCACCCAGGAACGCATGGCCTAAAGATGAAGCCAACAGTATAGCTACAAAGTCACTTGTTAAGACCTCAGATCCTAAAATATGAATCCTTCATTAAGACTAAGAGAACCTAAAGGATGAAGCCCCATAGGCCAAGAGAATAGATGAGAGACTCTTGCCCTGCCCTTTTTCAATAACATTAACACCATAGCTCACATTGATAAAACGTCATATTTTTGAAACATTTTTACCTACATTTCCCAAATTTGATTATCACAACTACAGAAATTAGACAGGGCAGGTATGAATAAACAACCAACACAGAGAGATGGGTGATTTGTCTGGTATCTCATAACTAAGTATAAAAGAATCTAACTCCCAATCAAGTGTTCCTTCCACATCATGAAACTACACTGAGTAAACAGAACCTTGAAAGTATGTCTAGAAGCGTGGACAGCAGAAAAATTCTAAAGGCACTTATATACAGATATTTTAACATTTTGGTTTTAAACCGTATTTTTCTTTTGAGATGAAATCTGTACTATTTGTGTGACTTAGATTTGTCAGCTAATTTTTCATCACCCACCTCCTGGGTCCACATGTGCTGTGACTGCTTTCACTCTGCTCAAACCCTGATGCAGAACAGCATGTTCTTGATATCCCTCTACTCACACAAGCATTAGAGACCAACGCACATTTTATGGAAGTCTGTGCAAGAGGCAGAATATACCACGGCAAGCAAAGTAAAGATTCCCATGGAGTATTTCTTTCTTTCCAAGTTTCCCTTAGATTTGCTTCAAAATAAAAAGAAGGAAGAAGTACATCGAAGATACAGGTGTAAAAAGAAACTGCCCATGAGTGGCAATGGGTACACTGGGGTTCATTATACTATTCTGTCTATTTTTTAATACATTTCAAATTTTTGTGATAAAAAAATTAAACAATATAGTAACCCTACCCACCCATTTGGGATTTCTCTTCTCCTTTCTCCTTTTCCCAGACTCTCTCCCCTTAACATCCCAACACTTAAACTTCCTCCTCCCTCAGACATTCAGCTCTTCCTTCCTCCTCCTCCAGACTGGCCTACCAAGCTAATCACTAAATACCGCAAAACAAAAGACTCCCCACATTATAGGGCCCACCCTACTTCCAAGGCAGTTTAGTGACCATCTTTTGTTACTTGAGCATACTTTGGGGGCTTAATCCCCAGCCAAAGTGGTTTATCAAAGTAATTCTTCCAAACACATACAGTGCTTTCCTCCAGAATACCAGTGAATAAAATTTTCTCCATCTTGTTACACTTATTATTGTGAATTCCTTTGCACTTTGTTCAAAAGAAGCCAGTCATTGAAACTTGATTTTGAGAACCAAAGCTTGTATTCAACAACTCCTGAAAAGAGTGGTTAATTCTATTTGAGTTTCTCTCCATAGTCCCATTCAGAACAGGTTGTGTGTATCTAAGAATAAATGGAGTCACCGCACAAGAGGTTTTTTATCAGAGCTAAGCTTTGGGAAACAACTCCCACTACTTAATGCTGAAAGGAAGGAGAAGAAGGAGGAATATGGGCTGCAATGAATGGAAGGAGGGGACCAGAGAGGAAGAAGGAAATGGATAAAAAGGTGGAAAGGGGGACAGAAACATCTGAACTGTTATCTATCACATCATACGACTCTCTTCGCTGTGCCAATTCACAGGAAGAAAAAATATTATCCATAGAAATCAGAAAGTCCGCTTTGATATTTTTCCCCTTCCCAAAGCCTTGGCCCTTCTTTTAGTACGGTCATTTAGCCTGTATTTTGATTTCCACTTTTGTAGTGTTTGTAATATTTTCACTGCCTCTTTTGCTTAAAAAGGATAAACTTAGTCCCAAGGACCCTGAAGACCTGTGACTCCTTATTTTGCCGGCAGATGTTTAAATCAGCCCTGAACCTATTTCTGTTGTTGTTGCTGTTGTTGTTGTTGTTGTTGTTGTTAGTTTTTATTTAGCTCACCAGTTTTCTTGCTGCTGAACCTGGTGGGTAAAAAAGCCTGAGAAACAGAGAGACTGGTCCCTCCAAAAGACACCAGGGGCCAGACTGTGTCAACAATTCCCCTGCCCTGAACAGAGCTGGCCTGACGAGTCCCGTGTTGTCAAATGACAATTGTGACTCCTTGCATTTCAAGAGTCACGCACAAATGCTTCCATCTGAAGCCCTCTGGGTAATAGTAGCCTTTTGAGATTATGATATCTCTGGATGGAATTCAATAAGAGAAATTCACTTTCAATTGAGCCCTTGGAACAGAGCCAGGCAAGCCTAACAATACAATACGCTTCCAAAGAAAATTGGACTTATCCTCGTTTTTTTCTCCTTCCTTTTTCTTTCTGCTTCTAACCTTGTTCACACGTTACCTCTTCCCACTTCCACTCCCTTCTTCTATCAGGGGACAGCAGAGCTTTTAAAAATAAAACCCAGCACTTACATAGGAGTGGTTTGTGTAGAATGACACAAGCTCCCGCACACCATCCTAAGAATTCACTCTCTCCTCGGCTGACCTCTGCTGCTTCTACCAGGAAAATGGCACAGAACCACTGGGAGGGGAGCCCAGGGATTATCACAGCCAACAGTTTTCCATTACTTGTACAAATAAAGAGTTTGACTTTTTTTTCTTTCTATTTCTTTCCTTTTAAACTGAGAGGAGGTGAACTGTACAAAGCCTGCCCAACACCACAGTCTGACTGTTATTTTTTTTCCCCTCAATCTCTCTCTCTCCCTCCCTTCTCTCTCTCTCTCTCCCTCTCTCTCTGCTTGGTGTATTCCTCATTTTGCCAAGATTTTTTCTCTGAATAATTATTATTTCTTGGCCTGAAAAAGGTTGTAATTCTCTTTGTCTTTTGCATTTGATCATCCGAGTGGATTAATGTGGGTGTTAAATGGGTGGAAGAAGTCGTTTTCTTTGTCAAATTCTCTTAATCATCCTTTTGATTTCACACTCTCATTCTCCCCACCCACACACATCCCTCTCGCGAGAGAGAGAGAGAGAGAGAGAGAGAGAGAGAGAGAGAGAGTATGTTTCTTCTAACACATTGTTTCTTTTTGGAGATCATTTCATTTGAAAGCCTGGAGTATAAGTAGATGTTTAAAAGAGAATGCTACTCAAATATATAGCTTTGTATCAAGCAACTATGAGTGTGTGTAGGGGATGAGGAGGGGTGTGTGTTTGCACTTTTCTTTTGCTACAACTGCAGCTTATAATTTGTTTCCCTGAAAATTTTCCTGGTTCTAATATCACAGCTCAAGGGGCTGACTTTAGGTTTTGTTTGTTTTTCTCTCAGATAAAGCATGGAAGAGGCAGCAATTAAATAGTAATATTTAAACTACCACCAGTGAAAGCCAACTACCCCAAGCCCAAAGTATGTGATCTCTTGTCCTCTTGTGAGGATAGAGCAATGTCTTCTTCTGACCTCGGATCAGCACCTTTGACTGGACTCTTAAAGTTGTCCTACCAACCCACAATCTGTGGAAGCTCCCTCGCCCGCCCCATCTACCCTGCATGGATTCTTATGGAACCATATTATAGTAATCAGTATTAAGATTTAGAGACTACAGGGGCGCCTGGGTGGCGCAGTCATTAAGCGTCTGCCTTCGGCTCAGGGCGTGATCCCAGCGATGCGGGATGGAGTCCCACATCGGGCTCCTCCGCTGGGAGCCTGCTTCTTCCTCTCCCACTCCCCTGCTGTGTTCCCTCTCTCACTGGCTGTCTCTCTCTGTCACATAAATAAATAAAATCTTTAAAAAAAAAAAAAGATTTAGAGACTACAAACCTATCATGGGTGGGCAAATGGGAAGTGCTCTGCAGACTTAAAAAGACACCGCTGAGGGTTTGGTCCACCCTTTCATTTTTTTTAAGATTTTATTTTTTTATTTGAGAGAGAGAAAGAGCACGCACATGAGCAAGGGGAAGGAAGGAGCAGAGGGTGAGGGACAAGCAGACCCCATTGAACGCAGAGCCTGACATGGGGCTTGATCTCATGACCCTAAGATCATGAACTGAGCCAAAATCAAGAGTTGGACACCCAACAAATTGAGCCCCCAGGCATCCCTCTGGTCCACCCTTTCAATAGTGAGTGGTCTTAACAGAAGAGCACCTGGGAGGTAAGCAGCCTAGCAGAGAAATTCAAAGACACTTGACCAACTAGTATTAATAGAATTTAGTTGGTGTCTGGAATTTGAAGTCATTGAAATCAAGTGCATTTGAGGCTCTACCATCTATTCACCCTCTTGTAACCCAAAGAGTTCCATGATGTTTCTAGAATCATCAAGTCTTTATTCTCATTCCCTAAAGATTCCTAACCTACTAAAAATGATAAACTCTTAGGAAGAGATGAGAGCTAGCATAGTCATTAAATCTTTCCTACACCAACCCCATCCATGAAGCTCCAAAAATTATAACATTCCAGGCACCAATGGGGAAATCACTATGTATAGTATAAAAAATCAATGCACACTGTTACCCACATGTGACCATATGGTCACCCAGCCATTAAGATAACTGATCATCACCATGGATCTCTTATCTATCTAGCCAAAGATAAAAAATGGGTTTTACCTCAAGTACCAATTCTGATTGATCGGCAATGGCCATCTGAAAAGCTGTACTGAAAAAGATCCTGAAGCCACATGCAAACCTAGCAGGCAAGAATGCTGAGATCAATTAGCCATGTCTGCCATGGATAAGAGTGGTAATATAGACACTGCCTATTAGCTATTCCTGGCAAGGAGATTGCAAAGACATCAACATTTCAAATTCTACCAAGTGGAAAACCCCCACATATTTCCAAACAGCAAGTGTTTCAACCATTTAAAATGTTACATTTGGGGGCACCTGGGTGGCTCAGTTGGTTAAGCGTTCTGCCTTTGGCTCAGGTCATGATCCCAGGATCCTAGGATTGAGTCCTGCAACAGGCTCCCTTTCAGCAGGGAGCCTGCTTCTCCCTCTCCCTCTGCCCCTCCGCCTCCCCCTGCTTGTGTTCTCTCTCTCTCTAGCTCATGCTCTATCTCTCTCTCAAATAAATAAATAACATCTTTTTAAAAATTTTAAAAATAAAATGTTGTATTTGTCTCTAATAACTACCATTCATTAAATATCTACAGTGCACCTGACACTATACTATGATCAGTACTTACGTTATTTCATTCCATCTTTATAATAACACTGCAAAGTAGGTATTATCTCCATTTTGAGCTGACAAAATATAGGTTCAGAAAAGTTAAATAACTTGCCCAAGGTCTCATAGAAAATAAATGGTAGAGCCAAGATTTGAATAAAGGTCTGCAGTGAAGTCCAAAGCCAAAGATCCTGCCATAAATTGTGCTGCCTCCTTGGGATTAGAAGACATGAAGGAAGAATCAAGAGCGGGAATCCTTGGCAGTCTGCTGCCAAGTCTTACAGCAAAGTCTTCAAACTACCCATCATTCTTGTTGGCTCCTGACAGCTCCAGCTAATTGTCTGCCATTAGGCGGTTGAGATTTTTAATTACAGTTATATTCAGCTGAGCTGAAATTTCAGCTAATTATAATTGAAATTGAGGGCTAAAAGCAAGTTTCAAAGGTCATCCAGTAGTTTTCTTTGGGTATATGTATGTCTATTTTATTATGTTAAATAAGTAATACATATATATGGCTTTGAAAATCAAATATTATATGAAATGACTTAAACTGAAAATCCATACTCCCCCACCCCACCCAGTCTTGCTTCCCAGAGGCAAGTAATTTTTAATCATTTCTATTTTTATTTCTCCTGGTGGTTCCAAAGTCTATATAATAGATGTATGGCTCTATTTCTTGATTTCTTATCTTTGGACATTATATACTGACTTCGACTATGATAGATGAAAATTTAATTCACCTACACCACCACATACACCTTCCATTCTTCCTCCTCCTCATCCCTTTAGTTACATTCCCATTTTCAGTTCTTCCACTTGACATCTGCAACTTCAAGTGGCATATTAAAGCTTCATTTCTTGTCCTACCAACTATTCACAACTATTTCCTTCTTCCTGTCTTCCATTCCCCTGTCAGCTATTCCCTTATGTTTACATTATCTAGATAAATAATGTCTATATTCTCTTCGTAACCATAGTCAAGTTCTCCATGATTTATACGAGAGAATTCTAAAAGCTGAAAACCAAAAAGTAACATTTCCTGGATCTATTCAAATGGATTCTCCTTCTTCACATTCCATCAACTTGTCAAAATCATCCCACAGGTGAGTTTGCTCTATAGATGGACCATCACTTTCTTGTACAGTTTTACTGTTGTTGCTCTTTTCCTGAAGTTTCTGATTTTCTTTTCCTCTTTTTTATGTTGTGTAACATTATAATAATCTCACAATTTTCAAAATTCTCAGTACGTGATTTCATTTATAAGATCCCCTTTCCCCCACATTGCCAAGGCCTCTTTTACAGTATCCTGTCTATCTTCTCCAAACAGGACTAGTTTCTCCCTAAACCTAAGACCGAGCTGCCAGGCTCGGATTTCTGTTTGCCATTCTTCCAGGTTAGGGCCTTTGTCTCTTGTAGCTTTGTCTTTCTTATTTCACTCCCTTGATTTTTTTTTTCCTGAGACCCATTCTTTAGTAGCTTGCTTTCTTTTTTTTTTTTTTTTTAAGATTTTATTTATTTATTTGACAGAGAGACAGCCAGCCAGATAGGGAACACAAGCAGGGGGAGTGGGAGAGGAAGAAGCAGGCCTCCAGCAGAGGAGCCTGATGTGGGGCTCAATCCCAGAACTCCAGGATCATGCCCTGAGCCGAAGGCAGACGCTTAACGACTGCGCTACCCAGGCACCCCTCTAGTAGCTTTCGAAGACAGTGTTCATAGTCATAATCTTTTTGAGTCCTTTATTCTGACTTCAAACTTGATTGACAGATTAGCTAGGTATAGAATTTTAGGACAAAAATCACATTCACTCAGAACTTTGAAAGCATTGTTCCATGTCTTCTAGCCTCCAGTGTTGTTGTTGAGAAGGTTACAGCCACACTGATTGCTATGGTCTGAATGTTTTTGTCCCCCCAGAATTCATATGTTGAACTCTTAATACCCAATGTGATGATATTAGGACGCAGGGCCTTTGAGAGGTACTTAGATCATGAGGGTGTAGCCCTCAGGAATGGGATTAATGCCTTTAAAAAAAAAGAGGCCCCAGAGAGCTTGCTACCCCCTCATCAGGATATAATGACAAGGGCCAGTTATGAGCCAGGAAGAGGACCTCACCAGAATCTGAACATGCCAGTACCTTGATCTTGGACTTCCAGCCTCTAGAACTGTAAGAAATGAATGTTTGTTGTTTATAAGGTACCCGGTTTCTGGTATTTTGTTATAGCAGCCTGAATAGACTAAAACACTGATTTTTGTTCCTTTCCAAGTTGCCTGCATCTTCTCTTTCTTTCAAATTCTTTCTTTCTCTCCTCCCTTCCTTTCTTTCATTCTCTCTCTCTTTCATTCTTTTTAGTCTAAGTTCTTAGAGGTTTCTTTCTCTTTGTCTTCTAATTTTATATAATTAATTTTGTTAGCAATCCTCTTTTACGTCAAGATCTTTCTTATTTTATCCTTTTTTTTTCTTTTTACAAAATTCTCTCATTTTATGAGTGCAATATTTTTTCAAATCCCTCTTAGGGAACTAAATTTTTTTAAGAGCTCCTCTGTCTCTTGAATTACTTCCATTTCCTCCAAGCTCATTTTTATTTGTTTATTGTTAACCATTCTCTTTCATGTTACGGGCTTTGTTCAAATGTTCTGATAATCCTCAGATGTCTTTTCATAAAGGAAGCAGTAAAACAACTGATCAGGAGCTCTGTGAATAAAGATTTGGCTTATCAACTGGCAGACTTTGCTTCAAACAGGTGGAAAGCCAGCCATTGTATCTTTAAGGCTCCTCACTTTCAGAACAAAGAGAGCTTCTCTCTGAGGTAGTAACCCTCACACTAGTCCTCCCCCAAAGTTCAATTTCCTCAGAATATTCAGCTTGAGGACAAGGGCTGTTGTGGGTTCCACAGGGAAGATAAAGGGAATGGGGTCAACAGTTCCATGGATCTTTAATTTGTCTTATGTTTTCAGCCCCACTTTCTACTCCCACCCTCTGATGTGCATGCTGTCTCCAAGGACAGAGCCTCCCTACCATTCTGTTGGGCAATGGATGTTCTTACTCTCTTTTATTAGCCAATTATTTCCCCATATGTTTTCTGCCTTCTAGAGATTTGTTGAAAGATCTGAACCATTGCTAATCTCATATACATTTAATCCTTTCAGTTTTTATGTTTTTATTTTTATAAATTCTGTACTATAATTTTAATGCCATCTGAAAGAGAGAGAGAAAATGTGTGTATGTACGTGCATACATCTGCCATTTTGAAATAAAGTCCATACAGTGGTTTTCAAACACTGCTCTATAAAGCCAGGCTTCTGGGAGAAAGGCAGTAGAAACAGCAAAGACAGGACACCAAAATAAGAGATGAAGTGAGGACTTGCCACTTCAACTAGAGCTCTCTGCTTTTATTTATTGTCCTTCTACAGATTCCACTTGATTATATCTTCCTACAAGAAAGAATCAAAGAATAATTCAAGACAAAATATAATCAAGTGCTAAACTAAGTACTCCAGAAAATGAGCTTTCAAATGTAGGCTAGAATAATTAGAGACATGTACATAAGAGGGGTAGAATTTGTAAAAAGCTCTGGGGCTGAAAAGAACACTGGGGCCAGATTCTACAGGACTTTTTTAAGCTGTTTTAGCAAGTCTGTGCCTTATCCTAAACATGAAAGAACAATTAGAAGGCTTAAAGCAAGGAAGTGAAAGGATTTGATGTGTTTTCGAAAGGTCACCCTGACTTCAGATGCATAACAGATAATCAGCAGGTGGTCAAGGACTTTTCACATTTCCTCTTACGTGAACCCTACCACACTCTATGGAGGTGGGAAAGGCAGGCATTATTGCTATTCCTAATCCACAGGTGAGGAACAGGCGCAGAAAGATTATGTGATTTGTTTTCAATTTACATCAGTAGTAAATGTCAAGGCCAAGGCAGGAATCTGCCTCTTTTTTTTTTTTTTTAAGATTTTATTTATTTATTTGATAGAGAGAGACAGCCAGCGAGAGAGGGAACACAAGCAGGGGGAGTGGGAGAGGAAGAAGCAGGCTCCCAGCAGAGCAGGGAGACTGTTGTGGGGCTCGATCCCAGGACCCTTGGGATCATGCCCTGGGCCGAAAGCAGATGCTTAACAACTGAGCCACCCAGGTGCCCCAGGAATCTGCCTCTTTAAACTCCTTTTGTACAGGTGCTAAGGAACAATGGCGAACCAGTGGTGTCTGACCAGTCACAGTCACTGCCCAACCTGGAGGACCATCCCACCGTCCTGGCCCCATTCCCTGCACACCCAGGAGCTCTTACCACTAATTAGCTCTCCAACTCTTTAGAGCTTTACAACCTAGTCACTCCAGGTAATTTAGAGTTCTGAAGGATAAAGAAAGAAGACGATAATGTGAACTCAACATCTACTGCTATGTATGCTTTCTTCTCTTCCAAAATCCCTTTATGAATGCTATATTGGGTTAAATAGTGTCCCCCCCAAAATTATGTCCACCTGGAACCTCAGAATACAGACTTCTTTGGAAATATAGTCTTCGCAGATAAAATTAGTTAAGTTAAAATGGGGACATAATGGATTATAGTGGGTCCTAAATCCAGTGATTTCATGCTTATAATAAAGCCATGTGAATACAGACACACAGGGAAGAAGGCCATGTGATAACAAAGAAAACAAAGATCAGAGTGACCCATCTATAAGCCAAAGAATGTCAAAGATTGCCAAGAGCCATCAGAAGCTAGGACCAGGCAGGAAAGTCTTCCCATACAAGCTTCAGAGGGAACATGGCCCTGCCAAAGCCTTGATTTCAGACTTCAAGCCTCCAGAATTATGAGAGAATAAATTTCTGTGTTTTAAGCCACCCAGTGTGTGGTAATTTGTTATAGCTACCCTAGGAAACTAATACAAATTAAAAGCAAGGCAAAAATAAAAGGAAAATAAGAAAATAATTAAATTTAAAATTATAAAACAGATTTAACAGAAAAATTAAAAACGGACTACTGGCTTGGGTGCAAATCCAGATGTTTTCCTGGATGCTATGTTTGTAAAATAAGTATGATGCCAGTTGAAAAAAATGGGCTTTAAGAAAGAAAGGACTATGCAGAGGTGAAGTCCAAAAAACTGACCATTGCCCCCACGAGGATATTCTTATACATGGGTTTCTTGGTCTCCCAAGGAAGACCTGCTTCACACTAAAAAGCTACCATTTCCTAACTGTATGCGCTCACTGTGCTAGGCACTTGACTAATTTTACCCCACTTTATCATCAGAACACCCCTGACTGGCAAATATTAAGCTCTTGATTACTACTTGTTGACCAATAGACTAATCCTGAGAGGTATGTCTTAGCCTGATTCAGGAAGCCATGGGCTGTCATGAAAAGCTTTTTGACAGGTGATCTCTAAGGTCCCTTTCAGTGTTTGAATGCTACAAATTCTCTGCTTCTATCTCTTAGCTAAGCCAGCACATAGCCAACTTCAAGAAAGGGCTTTCCTAGTCGATGAAATACTCCCTGTTTCCTGAGCTCCAGCTAAGCCCAGAAGTAAACACACTCTAGGGCAAAGTAAAACTCTTCTTTGGGCTGGCTTTTTGCCCATATCAAGCTGAGTGAACAAAAGTCCAAAAATGATTCATATTTGGCGTTGGTACAGAGACAGCAGGCATACATGCACGTACACACATCCTTCTCTCTCATACATGCATACCTCCAGCCACGAGCTTGTTACCAAGGCCTTCCTGGCTCAGACCTGGCCCAACTGGTATCATAACTGGTGAGGGAGGGTGGAAGAAAAGCAAGAACAAACCTATTCACAGTTAACCACAAAGCTGGTAGATTTCCAAGATTAAAACCTTGGGACCACACTGCATTTAACCCCCCAAAATGGGCTCCTCAAGGTTTCTGTCATAGATGACCAAAAATACAGCAAATTTAGAAGCCCCCTGTAATCTAAAGCGAGAAAGAGAAGCACAAAACTCACTGGACTGAGAACCAGGATGGGGACTAGAATCCACTCCATTGCCAATTGCTAGCCTTGTGACCTTAGACAACTCACAGCCTCAAAAGACAAGGGATTGAGTCATCCATGGGGCAACTCCACAATTCCTTATCTAATATGCAAATCTCTCCACCATCTTTCCTCAATTCCCTGGACTCCCCACTGCTCTCACACTCCCCAAACTGCTGCCCACACAAACTGGCATTTGCACACTCTGCCTTTGTCCAGGCTGTTCCCTCCCTCTGGAATGCCCTTCCCAGCCCAAACTTTCAGTGTTCAAATCCAACCCTCCCTTCAAGGGTAAATCCAAAGAATTCTACAAAGTTTTTCTGAATCCTTTCAGTTTGAAATAATCTTCTTCAGCTTCTATAGCACTCTATTTATGATGAGATTTGACTCTTTCTCACGTTTGAGTTCTTTGGGGGTATTTGTTAACACCTCCCTCCATTAGTCTGTGAGCTTCTGGAAGGCACATTCTGCACCTGGTTCATTTTTGAATCCCCTATCCCTCCTAGCACATGCTCAGAAAGTCTTAACGGAAGTTGCCCAAGGAAACAGAACTCATTAGGTATAGTGGTCACTGTGGTTCTTATTTCATTTTCATTTGGGGCCAGGATCCCAGGAAGCTAATAAAATTGGTTCATGCAAATAATGCCATGTCATGTGACAAATACAAATTTACACGCATATTACAAACTTTGGGATGCACTGATGATGTTTTTAAAAAGACAACTGAATGAAAACCCCATCCTTCACTTGCTTGGTGGAGCTTACTTCTGGAGAGCAGATATGATAGGTATGACTGCTATCATCAAAGGACCTTAAAATACTTCAGCCCAAGCAGGTGTACCAGGGTTGGGCCTGGGGTCTAGATTCTGTGTATACTCCTCAGAAAGAAATTTGTAGGTTGCTTTGGAAGCTGATTGTGGTGAGAAGGAAATATTTGCTCAGCAGCAGTAAAACAAAATATGCTCCCGCTCCCAACGTACCCCTTATCCATACAGCCTGACCTCGGGCTGGAGGATTAGAACATTCCTTGAAGAATAATGGATCTGTTTGCGTTCAGAGTCATGACCTGTTTCTTCCAATTAAGACAAACATTATACTAACATGAAGAAGTGAGAAAAGTGAGAAGGTTTTGAAAAATGAAGCACTTCTGTAAATTACCTAATCCTATTTGTTTTGTTTCCCAGGTGTTACCAGCCATTTCTACTTGAAGGCTGCCATAGCAAACACCATCTATTTGTCCTCTAATGGCAGACTGAAATTATTCTTAAGGCCATCTTTGTGATTAAAAGCCCAAGAAAGAGCCATAAATTACCAAGCAGAGCCATCTATTTACAAATTCCATAAATAATCATAAACATTATATATAACTATAAATAAATATCACAGTGTTCACCCTTTTCTAGCAATCAGACAAAGCCAGATAGGAGGCTGAGTGGCCCCCTTCTGCTGACCCTCACCTGCCTGGCAAACAAGACCTTCTACTCCTACTGGAGGAGCCTGGCTTCTCTCTCTGGGCTGCCTAAGAAAAATCGACTCCGTATGCAATCCCATCCTAATGCTTACACATTAAATGTTGGTAGTCAAACACCATTAACCATTCCCACAGGGCCTAATAATGATTTGCATCTTGGGATTTCTAGTGTTTAAGACCTCTGCTCTGACACCAGACAGTGGAATCAGATGGCCTCCTAGCTTCAGCATTCACCAGCCAAGCCACTTAAAGAAAGTTACTAAAATTCTCTTAGCCTCAGTTTCTTTATGTGTAAATAGGAACAATGATAGTGACTCCCCCATAGGATTAAGTTAAGGAATAAATTAGATTATAAATACATATAAAACTTAGAATGGTGCTTGGCAGATAAGGACCAATCAAAAAAATGTTCTTGTTTTTATTCCTCCAAAGTATTTCTTGTTCAAAATACACTTGACCAGCTTTGCCATGTTTTATATAGCTTAGAAAACAAATGTGAGCAGAGGAGGATGTACACACACACACACACACACACACACACACACACAATGGATATTATGTGCTAACATGTAGTTCCTGGCAACATCTGGCTGGGAGCAACTATGAGACCATCATGTTACAGTACATGGGCTGCATTCACCCCTAAAGTAGAGCTGCAACAAGACTTGGGTGCAAGTTATTTATTTGGGGGACTGAGCTCAGAAAGAAGTGGGAGGCAAGAAAAAAAAATAGGGAAGAGGAAAGAGCCACCACAAGGATGTATTATTGAGTTGGTCACCATGACTTGAGACTGGGAACTGGATGCCATTGGACCATATGTGATGCTCATGTTGTTCATCAAGAAAGAAAAGATAATGCATTGATGCATCATCTCTTATCGCCCTTTTGTCAAGGGTTGTCCCATGGGGCATAACGTTCTGTACAATTTCAGGTTGCACAGTCATATCTCAAGCAATTCCTAAAGAAACCTCATTGTAGGTGCTTTGGGTAACAAGCTATCAGCTTGACCTCTAGAAGACATAGAGACTGAAGTCAGCCATGTAGACAATCAACCATGTCTACATAATGGAGCCCCAAATAAAGACTCTGGACACGAAGGCTCAGGTGAGCTGACCTGGTTAGTAACACTCCATTTGTTTTGTCACATTATTGTTGGTGAAATTGGTGCTGTCCACAATTCCACTGGGAGAGAACAACAGGAAGCTCCATATGTAAAAATCTTCCTGGACTCTGCCCTATAGGTCTCTGTCCTTGGATGATTTTACTCTGTATCTTTTCACTGTAATAAGCCATAACCATAAGCATAACAGCTTTCAGTGAGTTTTATGAGTCTTCTAGTGAATTATTAAACCTGAGGATGGTCTTGGAGACCCACAAACTCTGCAGCTGGTATCAAATGTGAGGGTGGTCTGATGGAATTTTGCATATCCCTACTTTGATTAGTCACTGACTATGTTCTGTATTGTTCCTGGAAGGGTGGTAACTTAAGTGTGGTTTTCTTCTACCAAAGCAAACCCAGGAGGCAGCTGGAAGCTGGGAGGTTTTCTGCTAGTAACACTCTCACAAACTGGAGAATGAATTTCTTCATTCCTAAAGGCTATGGCAAGTGGGACAGGCTTTAGTCCTCAGACTTATAAGACTAGACTAACATTTCTTTGAAAGAAAGGAAGAAGACTCACATGGCCACTAAAAGGGGAGGGTGCTACATGGAATGTGGAGAACATTGTATTACTCTCATTTTTTTTGATACTAGAAAATGATATGCTTGTTTCATAGAAAGAAATTATGCCATTGCCATTGTGTATCAATCCACATTTTCTATGACTATTCTCACCTAGTGGAGTTAGTCACTCAATGCCGATTTCTAATAACAATGGACAGGGTGCCTGGGTGGCTCAGTCAGTTAAGTGTCTGCCTTTAGCTCAGGTCATTATCTCAGGGTCCTGGGATCAGGCCCCATGTCCTGCTCCCTGCTCAACAGGGAGTCTGCTTCTCCATCTGCCCCACCCCCTGCTCATGCTCTCTCTCTCAATCAAATAAATAAATAAAATCTTAAAAAAAAATACAATGGCCAAAAGCATGATTTTAATCAGCATCCAGAGCCCCTTGGTGGAGACCCTCTCAGCAAGTATCCACATAATGATTTTAACAATTCTCCGAAAATTTGAAACCTAATATAAAAATTAGAAGCCAAACCTACAACTGCCTGTATAGCACTTTGTCTATGAGGTGGAAAGTCCTCTTTGCAATTTACATCATGCTGAACAGAGCCAAAGAAATAATCTGAAGCCATGGACGGGTGTTCAAGATTGCATTAGCCTCACAAGAGCACAATTCTAACAGTAAGCACCAATCAGCTGTAATAAGTAATGACCATCAAATACACACCCAGTTCTAAGCCAATTTTGTTAAAGCCTTCTGCTATGGGTCTATGGCCACTGACCAAAGTATACAGCAGCTATTAAAGCTCTAATGGAGATTTCAAAAGGTCATCAAGTTTTCACTGGCCTTTGCTATCTCTTACCACTGCCCCACTCCAAAGCTGGAACGACATCTCTGGAGGAAGAGTTTCTACAACTTTCTTTGGTAATCATTTCCTGCATTATGTAACCCTGAAATTTGAGTGAAAAAAAATTTTAAGACATTCCCTTCTGCATACTGCCAATGAAAATAGATATGGGTTATTCCGCTCTGGTCTGAATTTTAAGTTTTCAATAAATAAGAAATTTCTTCTTCTCTTTCTTTTTACCCCTTTAGACACTTGGCAAGCAGTCATATTAATATTCTACTAGCCCCAGCAAAGTAAATAGCAGCTACTTTCACTGATGGCTCTCCTAAATCAAATGATTTAGCATGGCTGCACAAAAGAGCAGGGGTTCAACTCAAGAACCACAATGCAATGGATCTATGCCAAAATCTAAATTCTTTTCCAGAAAGGGCTCTGGTAAAAAAAAGTTCTTCCCCCAGAACAAATCCATTCATAAGTCCTGAACAGAGTGAACACTAAATCTACAATTGAAGTACAGCCTTCTTTTTCAAAACTGAGTGCAAGATAGAGATTTTTTTCCCTAATTAAAGTTAATTGACTTCTCTTCCATCTTTCTTTATCATGACAGATGGATGCTTAAATACAAGATTTGGGATTTAATGCTCATCTTAAGCTGAACCATTTCATAGCATTAAAAGGTATTCCAGTCATCACTATAATTACTATACATGCAAAATAGATTACAGTAACGCAAGCCGATCTTGAATTTTGGAAGATAAAGGCAAAAGAAGCAAGAATTCTTAAGCACCTTTTAAAAATCAAAAACAGGCTATACAATCATCTATCTCTCAGGTCCATAAACGTATCTGCCTACAGTAAGCAGGCAGAAGGGGGGAGGACCAGTAAGGGATCAGGAGTACTCTAACATTCTAACACTGGGGAGCAAAGACCCACATGAAGGAGACAGCTGCTATTCAAAAACATAGGACTGCTTTCTTACCTAGTGTTTCCAGATCCTCTGGTTTTCCCAGAGAAGCTGGAAATACAGGCCTCATGTAAAATTTAATCATTTTTAAAACTCAAAATTCTCACCAAACAAACCCCTTCTGAATGGCGGATTTAGCTCATTCATCAGTAGTGTGTGACCCCTCAATTAGAAATAGATGAGATTCTGATTATTAGGTAGAAGGTACTTTAGTCAATACCCAAGATCCCTTCCAACTCTGCAAAATACTACTGCACAATAAATCACTGCAGATTTAGTGGTATAAAACAGTAAGGCTCTTATTATGTTCAGGATGCTGTGGTCAGAAATTTAGATGAGGGGGCGCCTGGGTGGCTCAGTCGTTAAGCGTCTGCCTTCAGCTCAGGGCATGATCCCAGCGTCCTGGGATCGAGCCCCGCATCGGGCTCCCTGCTCTGCTGGAGCCTGCTTCTTCCTCTCCCACTCTCCCTGCTTGTGTTCCCTCTCTCACTGGCTGTCTCTCTCTCTGTCAAATGAATAAATAAAATCTTTTTTTAAAAAATTTAGATGAGAAACAATGAGAATAGTCTGCCTGTGTGCCATAGCATTTAGGCTTCAACTAGAAAGATTCAAATATCTAGGGGCAATTGAATGATAGGAGCTGAAATTATCCAGAGCTTATTCAATTGCATGTCTAGCACCTGGACTGGGATGTCTCAAAGTCTGGACTTAGATGAAATTGTCAACTCTAGCTTCCATGCTTCAAATGTCAATACATATGACCACTCCATGTGTTTTGGGCTTCCACATACCATGGTGGCATCTGGATAGTAGGCTTCTTACCTACTGGTTTAGGAGCAAATGTTGCACCAAACAAGGCAGAAGTTCATGGCCTTCTGTGATCCACCTTCAAAAGTCATATCACTTCCATCACATTCCTTTTGTTGAAGTGGTCACAAATTCACCCAGATTTAAAAGGAATAGGACATGGGGCACCTGGGTGGCTCAGTCAGTTAAGTAGCCAACTCTTGATTTTGGCTCGGGTCATGATCTTGAGGCCCTGGGACTGAACCCCATGTCAGGCTCAGTGGGTAGTCTGCTCTCATCTCTCCCTCTGCCCCTCCCCCTGCTTGCTCTCTCGCTCTCGCTCTCTCTCAAATAAATACATAAATCTTTAAAAGGAAGGGGGAAAAAAATAAAGGAAGAGGACATAGACCCAACCTCCCTATCTGAAAAGAATCGAAACATTTGCAGCCATTTCTTTTAAAACCACCAGAGACAGAAAAAGCTCATGTTCAGATGCCAGAAAGATCTGGATTCAAACCCTGGCCTACTTTTTACAGAGTAACATTGAGCAAATTATTTAACATCATTGATCCCCAATTTCCTTATCAAATTTGAAAAGTATGTGAAGCCCATGACATATTGTGAGTGTTCAATGACTGGTAGCTATTATTTCCATTTTTATATTGTGGAAGATGAGAAGGAGCTCCTTGTAGATTTACGAACTTATTACAGGGTCAGTGACTGATCTCACAGGCATTTCACTTACTGACAACACACCCTGGTTGTCTAAGTTTATACAAGGAAGGTAACCTGCAAACAAATGATGACCCAACCAGAACAAAAAATTCTCATACCAGTTTCATGATAGTATAAGCTTTGACTCACTCGAAATATTCCAGTCTCACGATGATACTAGTTTTGACCTGCTCAAAATATTGAGCAAAGAAACACCCTTTGAAAATGGCTGCCTGCTCTGGAGTCTCAAAACAAAACAAAAACAGAACACAAAAAACACCCACTAGCTATAGGTTTTAGGAGAGCAAAGCAGAAGAAATACTGTGTGGGCCAGTAAGGAGGGAAATGATTCTGCACTGCTTGTCTGCCTTAAGTTGAAGGAGCCTCTTACTACCGCACGTATTATAAATAATATAATCGCCTCTGTGCAATCGGACAGTGCTAATGGAGCCAGTGAAGCCTACAGTATATAATATTTATTTGAAAGAGAAAATGATTTCATTTTCATTTTATTTCTGGTACAGCAAAGCATTCGAGTAGCACACGATGAGCCTTTCAATTACATGTTTAATTCATTCAGATGATTTGTGCACAGCAAGGAGATCTTAATCCCAGAGATTCTTAGTAAGAATGTCATTATGTTAATATAGTTCTCATAGGCTTCTTGGATTGGATTCTACTTAACACCATTTCACAGACTGAGCTGTAGAGGCATAATGCCCACCAAATCCCTAGCAAGCAATAGTAAAGCTTTCCTCTGCTATGTCAGTTCCTCAGACATGGCTTCTCACACCTCCCAGGCCAGACCAGTTCCCATGCTGAACATAAACTAGGATCTTGTATCTCTCATATGTGCAATTAAGTAGTCATTTGTATAATTATTTGCAATTGTCTAGGTCCCAGACTAGAATGAAAATTCCATGCAAAGACCACATCTTACTTATCTCAGTGCCCAAACAATGCCCAGCTCACAGTAAGTGCTTAATACAATTTGGTAAGTAGTCTGCAATACAGGATTGTCTACTCTGGTAAGATAAATTAGAGTATACACATAAAATTTAATATTCTGAAATGATTACCATTAATGCTGTAGTATGCATGTTATTGACATGAAAAGGAATCATGGATTTGTTTTCCAAATCAGGTTATAAAATCGAAAATACAGTAGGTAGTAGAATGTGGTGCTTACAAGTGTTAGATGAATGTGGGCAAGTGACTTACCCTCAGTGAGCATCAGTTCCTCATCTATAAAAGAAGGATTAATAATAATCCCAAGTATGAGGTCTATTAGAAATACTGAGAAAATTAATTCAATAAAATAATGTAAAAATACAATAATTAATTTAAAATATCAGCTAAGTGCATGATAAGTATTAGCTATACTGAAGACAACAATCCCATTTTACAGGGAAAAGTACATTTCTATGCATATGTTAAAAACTCAAACTATTCACATCAAATTGTTAGCATGAATATGTTGGTGGAATTTTAGATTTTTCTAAATTTTCTTTTCATGTGTTTTCTTTTCACATTGTTCGCTATTTTCTAGACAATAAGTCCATTTTCATTGCAGGGGGTGGAATAATACTTGGTTTTCTTCTACAGCACTAGCTGCCTGACCTTATATTATAAAGCAAAATATCTTGGAGATGGCTTGTCCAAAAAAATGGTTTCAGACTTATTTGAGGGAAGAAGATCAAATGAAGGTTTAAAATGGCCACCTGGAGAAAAGTGTTTACCTGGTCTCATTCTCTAAATTCCACTAAAATGACAATGTGCAAAAAATAAATAAATAAATTTTAGTAGAGCTGAAAAACCAAGAGTTTCCACTAACATACCAGAACTTTGAGAATTTCCTAGAAAAAGCAGGAGGTAACAGATCTAAAGAATCTGCAATTCCACAAAGACAAGTAAGAAGCCCTCCAATAAAGAGCTCTAGAACAACCCTAGGAAAAGAGGCAGTAGGGATAGAAGGAGGAATTGGTGGTAGGCGTATCACTGATTCAAAAGAACAGAACTATGTCCATGATCTGGCAGAGTGCCCAGTAAAGTTTAACCTCAAATGCAACTCTGCAATATGAGAATTTTGATACAGGGGACTCTCAGAGTAGATACTGGGACTGGGACAAAGCAATCTCCCCAGTAACTCTGGGCTACCTCAAGGGAAGAAACAAACTTTAATCAGAAAACAAAATAATGGTCACTCTAAAGGAAAGTCTACCCTACCAGGATCCGTAACTGCTCTTCACTCCAAAACAACAACCAACACCTCCAACCAGAACTACAGTTATTGCCAAGGGGAACAGGGACTTCTGTTTGCACTGGAAAAACACATCTGAGCTATCAGTTCTGCTCATTCATATACGCTTGTCCAAAAATATGAACTGTCGCAAAGTGTTGTCAAACATACAATAGAAATGAATTGCTGGGACGCCTGGGTGGCTCAGTTGGTACAGGTCCAACTCTTGATTTCAGCTCAGGTCATGATTTCAGGGTCGTGAGATCAAGCCCCACATTGCATCCCGTGGAGTCTGCTTGAGGTTCTCTCTCTTCCTCTCTCTCTGTCCCTCCCCCACCAATCAATCAATCAATCTTTTTAAAAAAGAAATGGGTTGCTAACAGAATGAAGGGGAAGGAAGAAATAAAGGGAAGAGGGAGAGAGGGAGGGAAGTAGAATAAAGAAAACAAAAGGTTAGTTTCAGCATGTCTGAAGAAATCTTAACAATCACTAGAGAGGGGGAAAAAAACAGGCTACATTCAAGGAACAAGAATCCACCTGGCATAAGGTTTCTCCTCTAAAACTGGAATCTAGAACACAATGAAGCAATGTCTGCAATGTTCTTAGGAAATACCATTACAAACCAAAAATTCTAGATTCAACTATCTTTTAAGTGTCAGGGCAAAATGAAGACATTTTCAGATACATGAGTAATCAAATGTTTTAAAACTTAGAAAACTTTTCTGAACAAATTATATGAATATATACAATATTAAAATGGAAAATGAATCTAAAAAAGAGAAGGCATTGTTTTAAAAAACAGTTGTGAGTAAAGATAAACTACAAATGTATAGTTAAGGCTAAATAAACTTAAATAGCATAGCTGTTAACCTTAAACAATTTTTAAGAGAGAAGTGGAAGTTGCACACCAGTTTTTAAATGCTGAGCTTGAAAGTGGCACTGCTAAGAGCCCACTGGTCAGAACTAGTTCACAGCCACATCTAACTACAAGGGTCTGAGAAACAGGAGAATGAATGAATATTAGATTAGATTAATATGATATGCAGTCACCATAGTTCATAATAATGTCTTTATAGTTCACAATAACTTTATCTTCCCAATGGACCGTATCTTTGAACAACACATTATATCCCCCTTTAACCATAAAATGGTTTTAACATTGGAATCTATTTTCTTAGAAATTAATATTGTCTCATCTATCTTTTTTGGTTATAAATTATCTGGTATAACTTTATCCATCCCCTTATTTTCAATCTTTCTGTGTCATTTCATTTGTTGTCTCTTGTAAATATCAAAAAAAAAAACCCTGGAATTTATTCTCTAACTCAAAATAAGTTCTACCACTTTATAAATTATTTTAATCTAACCATCTTTATTTTTTGTTTTTTTAATTGAAAAATAATTAACATACAGTGTTATATTAGTTTCAGGTGTACAATATTGATTCAACAATTCTACACATTACTCAGTGCTCACCAATGATAAATATAGTCACCATCTGTCACTAAACAACACTACTACATTATTGACTATATTCTCTATGCTGTACTTTTCATCCATGTGACCTATTCATATTATAACTGGAAGTTTGTAACTCTTAATCCCCTTTGTCTATTTCACCCTCCTCCCCTTGGCAACCACCAATTTGTTCTCTATGTTTAAGAGTCTGGTTTTTGTTTGTTTCTTGTTCATTTGTTTTGTTTTTTAGATTTCACATATAAGTGAAATCATATGGTAATTGTCTTTCTCTGTCTGACTTATTGAACTTAGCATAATACCCTCTAGTCCATCCATGTTATTGCAAATGGCAAGATCTCATTCTTTTCTATGGCTGAATAATATTCCATTGCATATATACACCACATCTTCTTTATTCATTCATTTATCAATGGACACTTGGGTTACTTGCATATTTTTGCTATTGTAAACAGCAATAAGCACAGGGGTGCATATAGCTTTTCAAATTAGTGTTTTTATTTTCTTTGGGTAAATACCCAGTGGTGGAATTACTAGATCATATGGTATTTTTACATTTAATTTTTTTGAGAAACCTCCATACTGTTTTCCATAGTGATTGAAATAATTTATATTCCTATCTACGGTGCCAGGATTCCCTTTTTTCCACATCCTACCCAACTCTTGTAATTTTTTGTCTTCTTGATTGATATTTAATAACTGATAACTGTTTCCAGCATTATTCTGGAGGTTCTAATCAATGCAATTAGGTAAGAAAAGTGAATAAAATTAAATATTGGGGGAAAAAAGATAAAACTTTCATTATTGTCAGATGGCATGATTATCTATTTTTTAAAAAGCAAAGAAAATAAACTAAAAAACTAAGAAGCAATAAGAAGGTTCAGTAAGGTAACCAATTACAAAATCAATATGTAGAAAATCAATAGCTTCACACATCCCCTCCCTCCAAAAAAACTAATAGAAATTGCAATGAAATTTTAAAATCCCCAGAGGAGGGGCGCCTGGGTGGCACAGCGTTTGGGTGTCTGCCTTTGGCTAAGGGCGTGATCCCGGTGTTATGGGATCAAGCCCCACATCAGGTTCATCCGCTAGGAGCCTGCTTCTTCCTCTCCCACTCCCCCTGCTTGTGTTCCCTCTCTTGCTGGCTGTCTCTATCTCTGTTGAATAAATAAATAAAATCTTTTAAAAAATAAATAAAATAAAATCCTCATAGGAACAAAAACTATGAAATACATAGAAATAACCAAATAAAGAGATACATAAATCTTATTTAAAAAAAAAACAAACTATTTTAGTGAAGTACTAAAAAAAATTTCCCAAATGAATGAGATGACTAAGTTTTGTAAAATATCAACTTTCTCACAATTAATTTATAAACTCAGAGAAATGCCAATCACAGTATCAACAAGGTTTTTTATGGAACTTGAGAAGCAGAATCTAAAGTTCATACAGAAGTGCAAGTGCACAAAAAATATCCAGGGTAAAAAATGACAGTATTTTACCGGGTGACTGCAGCATGATACTAAACAATGAAATCGAGTAGATAGTTTCAGAAACCAAATGCAAATTTAGTATATGACAAAGAAAGAATAAACTAGACAATAAATGATGTCAGGACAAACGGCTATTCATTCAGAAAAAAGGTGTAAAATTAGATTCTTATCCTAATGTGCAAGACAAATCCTGGTTAAAGATCTAAATATTAAAAAGTATTCAGAAGAAAGTTTAAGATAATAACTTTATAAACTTAGAGAATGTTTTTCTAAACAAAACACAAGATACATAAAACATGAAAGGAAAGGTTACTGATTTGACGACTCACAAATTTAAAACATCTCTAAGGCATCAAAGGCTTTGAATGCCATACTCGACGAGTTGGACCTCATAGATATATATAGAACACTACACCCCAG
>NC_048221.1:91069586-91276915 GCF_002007445.2 Ailuropoda melanoleuca
AAATCAAACTTTACATCGGAATCTGGGGGTGTACTGTATGGTGATTAACATAATATAATAAAATTAAATTAAATTTAAAAAAAAATCTCTAAGGCAAACAGCACCATAAACAAACTTCAAAGAAAAGCAATAAACCAAGAGGAGATATCTGCACCATCACAAAGTTACTACCCTGCCTACAAATCAGTATGGACAATTTTTTTTTTCAAAAAGGAAAGTAGATACAATTAGGCAATTTAACGGAAGAAACAGAAATGGCAAATAACACGAGAAAGCATAGTCAACCTTCCTAGGAACCGTGGAAAGAAATATTGAAGCAATATA
This sequence comes from Ailuropoda melanoleuca, assembly GCF_002007445.2. Classification (NCBI taxonomy): domain Eukaryota; kingdom Metazoa; phylum Chordata; class Mammalia; order Carnivora; family Ursidae; genus Ailuropoda; species Ailuropoda melanoleuca. The sequence goes on from NC_048221.1 coordinate 91,069,911, forward strand.
AAAATACCGCTTGTCATCTCTCAGACTGGCAAAATTTTTAAAGATTGACAATATTTATTTATGGAAAGAACGTGGCAAAATGGACATACATATCTTCTGGGGAAAATGTAACTCATTATATGTTGTTTGGTGGCCACCTTGACAGTATCTAGGGAAATGTGCAGACACTGGGCTCTTCCAGTTCAGAAAACAGAGCTTAAAAACCACTCATAGTATGGCCCAAGTCAAGCCACAAGGACTGGAATATCCATTGATCCTCGTTCATTTGGATTCACTCTAATGTCCATCACTTAGAGAATAGTTATACCGTTTGGGCTGTGATGCGGTCCCTAAGACGATGGAGATATAGCCATGTTACCCAGGTAGAAAGATCTCTAAGACACTTTGGTCAGAGAAAAAGCAAATCAAAGAATACAGGTAGGTGGATTTCTCTTTTTTCAAGCTACATATATGTATCTTTATACCTTTATATAAATGCACCCAAAAAGGTCTGAATGATACAAAGTAAGTTGTTACCAGTGGTTGCCTACAGGGAGGAGAGCAGCATCAGTGATGGAAGTGAATAGGTGCTTTGATTTTTTTATTCTAAATTCATCTGTACTGCTGGAATTTTTACAGGGAGCAAGTATTCACAAACTATTTCTATGATTTTTTAAAGTAATTTAAGGGGCACCTGTGTGGTTTAGTCAGTTAAGCATCCAACTCTTGGTTTCAGCTCAGGTAGTGATCTCAGTTGCAGGACTGAGCCCTGCGTCAGACTCAGTCCATGCTCAGTGTGGAGTCTGCTTGAGATTCTCTCCCTCACCTTCTGCCCCTTCAACTAGTGCTCACTCTCACTCTCTCTCTTGCTCTCTCTCTAAAATAAGTAAATAAATCTTTAAAAAATAATAAAATCAATAAAAATAAAATAAAATAAGTAATTTAAGATCAAATATATCCAAGTTTCCCCATTCTGTTGCCACCTTTGAGAAGGAGCCACTTGGTCCTCTCCTTACCGCTCACATACATTCAGGTAAGGCAGTTAAAATCACATGGCATTGTGAAAAGAGCTTAATATACACTTAATGAACAAAAACCTTACTCCAAACTTTATCTTGTTTTCCTAGTGTATTTTCCCATTACCCCATGTGGGTGTTTTGGTCTGACTGTTTTGCATGTCTCTGTGAGCACCTTAAACTCTTATGAAGAATCCCAGTAAGTACTGTGAACGGTAGAAGGTCTCAAGTGTGCAGCCCTAGGATCCAGTGCACTTGGGTCCTCTAAGTAGCTGCAAAACGTGAAACAACCTTAGCTTCTCTGCACCTGTCTTTCTTCATCTGTAAAATGCAGAGGCTGGCCCAGTGTTCTCAAAGTCCCTTTCCAGTTCTTAACCTTTACGTTTCATACTCTATGCTTCCTCTTATCTCCATATCCTAAAGGCACTACAACAGGAAAGTGTGAATGCTCAGCTCCCTTCATCAACACAGACGGTTGAGATTGACTATGTATGTGTCCATGTAGTGCCAGGAGCTGATGAGGAATTATTGAATCAGTAGTCTCCTGTCAGAATTTACACAAAAAAGCATTTTGATTTCCTGCACAGCACTACTCATTTGGAAGACACATCTCCAATAGTTTGTGCTGGGGCCTCTTTGTAAGGGTCTGGTATTCCAGTCCAGCAGTCTTAGTGACCCACTAATCTGACCCAGGTGTCCCCAACCTGGGAGAGACTATGTCTGGTTGGTCACCCTTGTCAATAAAACAACTCCTGTCACACCATCAATTGCCCTTAGCTCTGCTTTGTTTTGTTTTGATATTTACCTATTTCCCTCACCTGAACACCATATATAAATGACATCACTCATACAAGAAAATATATAAAGAATATATACAACTTTAAAAAGAATGATACAACAAATAACCATATATATTCACTGTTCACACCCCCAAACCTGTGACAGCATTGGTCTTCCTACCGACCAGTGTTAACTACTATCCTATTATTTTTGTCATTAATAATTCCCTTGTTTTTCTTTATACTTCTACCAATGTGTAGAGTTATCTTTTAAAGGAAAAAATTTTTTTTCATAAAATTCTTATTAAGTTTAAATGAGATAATGCTTAAAATGTTTAGCACAACCCCTGACACATATTAAGTACTCAAAAACATCATATATTATCATTATTCTTTTAAACTTCCATTAATATAATACAAGAAAAAAAAGCTTTTGTTCATTCAGTAATTCATCTCATTTATGTCTTAACCTACTATGGGTCATCCCATCTCTGCCATGCTATAAAGTCATATAGTTAGGGTGGATTTTTTAGAATCTTTTTAACTTTTTATTTTTAAAAGCAGGGGGAGTGGGAGAGGAAGAAGCAGGCTCCCAGCAGAGAAACCTGATGTGGGGCTCGATCCCAGAACACTGGGATCACGCCCTGAGCCGAAGGCAGATGCCTAACGACTGCGCCACCCAGGCACCCCCTCACATCTTATATATTGATAGCACATTAGCAAAACCAGGAAATCAACACTGGCACCATACAATGAACCAAATAACAGACCTTCCTTGAATTTCACCTATTTTTGCATGGACTTTTTTTTTTGGTATGTCCTTGAATAATTCTGTGACATTTTACCCCACATACAGACTTGTGTAACTACCACCAATATTAAGAAAGAACTGTTCCATCATCAGAAAAAATTCCCTATGCTATTCTCTCATAGTCACACCCTTCCTCCCTTACCTAATCCCTGGCAAACACTGATCTACTCCCTATCTCTATAATTTTGTCATTTTGAGAATGTTATACAAATGGAATCATATGGTATGTAACCTTTTGAGATAAGCTATGCAGTTTTACACTCATGAGAAATTGGCCTTACAACCTGACCCTGGATTTTTTGACTACAAACAATGTCTTGACCGGATTTTTACTGAGAATTAATTCCATCTTCAGGTCACTTAGAGTGTTCCATTTCTGAGGAAATCTGAGAATCTAATGAAAGTCTAAAGATAAAAGGTTTAACCGACATTGGAAGGTGTCCATGAGGTATACTGAATGGAAGGGAGAGAGGACGAGCAGGTAATAACCCTGGAACTCGACCATTTAAGATATCTGGCGGAACAGATGTGAACTCCATAATTAATGGCAAGAGTGTTTCATGTGCTACCCATGCTGGAAATTAATAAACTTGGAAGAAATTTGTCTATAAAAATTGGAAATGAGTTTCAAATACTTTTATCAATCCTTCCCACCCATAACTGACCAAAAAAGGAGATTGTTTGCAAATTGTACAGTATGCCAGGAAAACAGTCTGAAAACCCTTTCAATCAAATTTTTTGGAAGGCATTTGTCTAAAAATGACCTTTGCCAAGTTTCCAGGCTGTTTCTTTGTAAGCTCATTTTTGAAGATTCATCAAAAAGTAGGAATTGGAAGGAGAAACATGTTTTATTTTATGATACAATGAAGACCTTTGTCCAAGAAACAGATGTGATAATATCACTGTGTTGGACACACTATCCCGTTCTCCAAAGTAGTTGTGGCTGCTTTTTAAATTTTTGCACCTTCAGTCTGCTTGAGAGCACTAAAAGAATGGTGCTAAAAGCCTCTTTTCAGACACTTCAGGGGCATTCTTTTGTTTGAATTTACTTCCCCTTTCCCACTCCATCCCTGGCACCAAACACAGCCTTACAAATCAGTTCAGGCTGGCAGGAGGGATGAAATCAGCAGGGGCTGTGCCAACTTCCTCTCTCAGCTCTGTCCATCCAGGCCTTGCGAACACTTCTCTCCACATACAAATGGCATCTCAACTGCTCTCAGAAGCAAAACTTTGTACACACAACAAATGGCTTTTTGGGACAGTTACAACAGAGGCACTCCCCACTTTCATTTTACCTAGACTCTGGCAGACAGAACTGAACACTTTCCAATTTACCACCTTTTCTTTTTTTTATTTAAATTCAATTAGCCAACATATAGTACATCATTAGTTTCCAATGTAGTGTTCAAGAATCCATCAGTTATGTATAACACCCAGGGCTCATCTAATCATGTGCCCTACTTAATACCACCTTTTCTTTTTATTTTATAATAGAAGCTCTACCTGATTCTGAGACTGATTCTTGGATGTGCATTCCAAATGAAAAAGCATTTCTGTGAACCAATGACACCAAAAATTACTTTATATGGCAAACCATTATTGTCTCCCACCGGATTAGAGAAATCACTCGTGTGAGTGCCAAAGTTTTCTAAAACAAACAAAAGCACATGTAAATGTAAGTATATGACCTGCAATGATGTTTCCCAATGGCAGGTGCATGGATTTTTTGGGACCACAACTTTGTATTAGCTCATTGCATGATTTAGAGCACTGGTTCTCAATTGGGACCATTCCCTGCCCACCCCCCAAGAGATATTTACCAATGTCTGGGGACATTTTTCGTTGTCACAACTGGGTGTGGAGTGCTACTGGCATCTAATGGGTAGAGGTCAGGGACACTGCTAACCATCCTGAAATGCACAAGACAGCCCCCGCCCCAAAAAAGATTCATTTTGTCCTAAATGTCAATAATGCTGAGGTTGAGAAACCCTAGTTAAAGGAAAGCACAGGGCCTTTGAAGCCAAATATCCTGGATTTGAATCCTACCTTCATCATCAAGCTTTGATTTCTTTTCTTTAAACTTAAAAAGAAAGGCAATTACTTAAATTGTTGGGGAATCAAATGAGATCAGAACCTCTAGACAGCCTACTGCTTATAGCATACATTGAGTACTCGATAAAAGAAGAGATTCTTTCCCCTTCGTTCCTTGCCTTATACTTCCTCCTTTGAGACCTCTGAGTCTCTGCAGTAGCTCTCCCCTCCCTCACTGCTGTGTTAGCTTGTAATAAATGCATGCTATGCTCCCCTTGTGAGCACTGACCCTCTAGTCTGGTAGGGCGGGCTACCACCCAGCTCTGATTCTCCTATCACCGGTGTGAGGACAAGATTCAGAGTACCCCAAACCCTGGCCACAGACATTGTTTCAGAGGAAAGACCACAACCCAAATCTGACCAATCATGGCTATCCGAGCACTGCAGCCAGAGCTTTCAAGAAACATACATTGTCTTTTTGTTCTGGGATTAATCAGAAACTGTGAGAAAATAAATCTGGAGCTTCCCATAACTATCTTTATACCACAGGAGAGAACTGAACCAAGAATGAATCAACATGCAGAAATTAGAGACAATAGAAGACAGGGAGAAAGAAAGATGTGGTGCTCCAGTGATGTCTTTCAATGCTCATGTAGCTCACATTAGCTTAGGTTAGGTTTCTGTCACTTGCGACTTAAAGGTTCCTGACTCTGTAGGAGTTAGAAAACACAGGATGTCAGAATACTCACCAACTCACAAATCTCAACTGGGTGCTAGGCCTGGAACTGAGGGGAACAAAAGATACAGTTCCTGCCCTCAAGATGTGTCCAGTCCAGCTGGGTATACAAACATGTAGCAAAGGTTTAGCATTACAGGGCTGTGTAAATGGGAGGAGAATCCCAAGTCACATGGCTGATTAATTGGAGGGGGGAGGGGAAAATCATCTCTATTGGAAGGAGTAGAAAACACTTCTTAGAGGATATCATTTAGCTGGCTATTCCCTAACTGCCTGAGCTAAGAAGCTGCCCCTTCATTACCCCAGTTCACATATGCTCAGAGCTAGAAAGCACCCTTACACATCAAAGAGCCTCAAATATGGAGTCAAATTTCATTGCCCTTGGATGTGAGCCAGGTTGGTGACACACATTTAACAAAGAGAATGCAGCAGAAATGATGTCTTCCAAGACTGGATTATAAATGTGATACAGTTTCTGCCTGGAATTTAATCTCTCTCTTTTTATTTTATTTCATTTTATTGTGGTAAGAACACTTAACATGAGATCTACCCTCTCAACAAAATTTTAAGTTCATAATGTAGGCCTTGCTCTCTCCTAGAATGTGCTCCTTGGGAGCCCTAAATTGACATATAAGAAGTCAGGCTACCCTGAAGCTGCCACATTGGAGAGACCACATAGAAAAGCCACACAGAAATAGAAAGATGCCCAGGGAACCCCTATTGTGTTAGCTCAACTGTTTTAGTCTTCCCAGGATTAATCCCCAGATATGTGAGTCTTCAGATGATTCCAACCCTAGCCTTCAAGCTACCCCAGCTGACTTCCCAACTGTCCCTCACTAAGCCCTGCCCAAATTATACATCCATAAGCAAAATAAATGTTATTGTTTCAAGCCATTAAAATTTGGTTTGTTATAAAGCCTTAGGTAGCAGAAAGTGATTGGATCCACTGAAATGCCTAACCAAAATATTAGCCATTTCAAATACATTCCAGAAGCTGAAAGGTGAATGGTTAAGGTCACTCTAATTGCACCATCTTACTTTGCTGGTTCCCTCTCTGAGCTTTAGAAAGTAGTGTTACCTTGACGACAAATACCATCCATAAAATCTCTGGGTTGACATGATATTAACCCCATGTTCCAGCTTCCAGAGAATTTATATTTTACTTTCAAATCCACCTTTTTCTTTTTTGCTAGATGTTTGCAACTAACAGTTTCAATGGTATTAATGATGAAATGTGGCTTTTTGCTAGACAGAAGTGGAATATTTGTCCTTTACTCCTTACCAATTGAACTGCAGAGATGATCTCATTAAAGTCATCTATGAAATTCAGCACAGCAACCAGACTCATTTTTGCTCAAAATTATAGGTGCCCAAATGCAGAGGCCATTCCAACTTTGAGTCCTGCTAGGATGAAAATGGCTTCTTGACCGGGGTTAGAGGCTGGGGGGAGGTGCAATCTCTCCCATCAACCCTGATTCTCCCAGGGGATCCCTTTGCCCTTTTCTGACTGCATTTTTTTTCTAGTTTCTTGTCTGAAAATCAAACTTCTATGGTGTTCACAAGCAATTTACAAGGAACCGAACCAAGACACCATAAAAACATAAACTTATGTCAGATCTAAAAAATCCAGGAAAATCAGAACATTGCATGTTAATCAGCTGGCAGGTGGTCTATGATCATGATGAATTTCTTACTCTGGTTGACACGTTTTCAAATGTTAATGTCCTCTCAAGGAATAAACTGTGTCCTAATGATTGAAATAATGGCTTCAAAGGTGAGCATTCCGCTTATTATGGTTTCAAACCTTGGCACTGTGCATGGAGAGGTGTTAGGTTATGCACTCAACAGAGAAATAATTACAACCACGTAATGAAAAGGAAGAGGCTTTCAGAGAGGGATTAGGAAGAGGTCCTGAGTCATGAAGGAAAGAGACACCTTCAGCAGGATTAAACAATCCTGAATCATGTAGAGCACAATGTGGAAGACACAAGATCCAGTTTCCTCCATCTGCACAATTCACCCCCACCAGGGCCCCAGTTTGTGGAAGCATTTTCTTTCTCTAATTCTAAAGGGGGACAAGTCAGATTTTTTTCTATCAAAAGTCAGTTTTCTTTCCACATAATGCTGAGTGAAGAAAATACAGAAACTGGAGAGTGACAGGATAGGTTCCCAGCTTTTTCAGTTCTCCAAGAAGAAGGCAGGGCAGACAACCTCCTGGGAACCAAACACACTTCCAGCTGCCCGCTGACTTTGTTTGTTTGAAAACAAACAAAGAGTAACTGTCAGCAATAGGAGAAAAGAACTGGAAACAATATATGGAAAGAAATTATTGGTACTGCTTCTTTATTACAAGCCATGGCTGATAAAAGCTTCCCATCCTCTTTGCTTTGCAATTCCTAATGAAACCCATCCTGGGCTACCTTCATAGGAAAACACGCAGTGCTTCAAAAAGAAATGCCGCCACACATGAAATACATGATTAACTGGACTTTTAACGATAAAGCCGTCAGCTTTTCCTAAGATATATATAATGTGAATCATATAGATATAAAAATTCAGTTAAGTAACACTAAGAAGAAAAGTGAGGGAAACTTGTTACCCACCCTACAAATCTTGTCTTGTGCCAGAGCAAAGGCAGACCTCCAGCAGGCACTGTATAATAGTTTTCTATGCTATGCAACAAATTACCCCAAACTTAGTGGCTTAAAACAACACCTACTTATCACCTGACAGTTTCCATGGGTCAGGAGCCTAGGCATCGCTTAGCTGAGTTCTCTGCCTCGGGTCTCACAAGGCTTCATTTTCACCTGGAGTTTGGGGTTCTCTCCCAAGTTGTCTCTCCCAGTTCTGGTTTTTGCCAGAATTCTGACCCTTGAAGCTGTAGAACTGAGGCCCTCAGCTCCTAAAGGCCTCTTGCTATTCCTGCTGCGGGCCCCTGACCATGTGGCTGCTTGCTTGTTCAAGGCTGTATTAGTCTGCTGGCTGCCATAAAAAAATACCATTGACTGGATGGCTCAAACAACAGAAATTTATTTTTTCACAGTTCTGGAGGCTGGAAGTCTGAGATCAGGGTGCCAGCATGGTCAAGTTCTGGTAAGAGGTCTCTCATTGGGTTGGAGACAACCATCTTCTATGTATTCGCATGACCTTTTCTTCTCTTCATTTGGAGAGAGCCAGCTCTCTGGTGTCTCTTCTTATAAGAGCACTAATCCCATCATAAAGGCCCCACCCTCATTACCACATTGAACCTTAATTACCTCCCCAAAACCCCATCTACAAACACCATCACATTGGGGTTTAAGGCTTCTGCATATGAATTGGAGGGGGGGTGTGGGAAGGCAACATTTAGTCCATAACAAAGGCTAACAGGAGAGTGTCTGTAATTTCTTCCATCTCTGACCTCTAGACCTTCTAAAGGACTCACCTAGTTAGGCCAGGCCCACCAAGGATAACCTCCCTTTTGATTAACTTAAAGTCAACTGATCTAGGGCCTTAACTAAATCTGCAAAATCCCTTCCCCTTGCCATATAATATGATTCATCATGTTCATGGGTATCCACATTTTGGGGATTATATCCCCTCCCACATTATGGAGGGGATTATACAGGGTGTATACACCAGAGGTTGTGTATTTGGGGGGCCATCTCAGAATACTGCCTACGATACCCTACCATTGACCCTGTGGTTTCTTTTCTCTCTTGTCCCTTTACCCCCAGCACCCTCATCTGTTACTCACTACACACACGCACATGCACAAATACCCTCACTACTCTTCACAGGCACCTGCAAGTTAGCTGCCACCATTCGGCCATTACTCATGGCTCCCCATGCCCTTCTTTCTTGCACTGAGATCCCTCTTGACCTCAAAGGGCTAACCTATTAAGGCACAGAGGGAAGCTATGAGAAAGTAACTTTTCTCTTTCTACCACTTTTTAATAGATCTTAATTTGACCTGATGTCTCTTCTCTAAAGACATTTACCAGGCATTAATAGTTACAGGGACTAGGATCTATGAGCTTTTAAAGGGCCTACCAAAATGTTTGAGATTAAAAAAATTTGTATTGTCTCTAAAATATAGAACTTGGGACGCCTGGGTGGCTTAGTCATTAAGATTCTGCCTTCAGCTCAGGGCGTGATCCCGGCGTTCTGGGATCAAGCCCCACATCGGGCTCCTCTGCTGGAAGCCTGCTTCTTCCTCTCCCACCCCTCCTGCTTGTGTTCCTTCTCTCGCTGGCTGTCTCTATCTCTGTCTAATAAATAAATAAAATCTTTAAAATATATATATATAGAACTTGATATTACTAAATATTTAATTAAGGGCTTATAAAACATTTTATTGGAAAAATAACATTTTATATACATTTTCTTTAATGGGGAGTGTGAGAATATTTAATAAGTTTGATATTATGGGGTATAGGTCTCCAAAAATAAGAGTATCTAGGACCTGTGAGGGTTTCAAGCAGCTTCTTGAGACCCATTTACCCACCAGCACTAGAATTTGTTGGACGGTGTTAGAGAAGAAAAATCTCAAAATGGCGCTTATTTACTATACTTGCCACTTTTGAGGTATTTTAGCATTCAACCTTACTTAAGCCTACTTGTTTCCTTGTGAATGAGAAAAAGCAAATAGAGCTTATTTTTATTTCACACATTGGGTAAGAATAATAAATTAAGGTATTTACCTAAAGCCACAGCAGAATTATGTCAAAGAACATGGTATACTCTCAAACTATAGAATCACAGATTCTGAACAATGAACACCTGAGCACCATCACCTGACAGATGCAGAGAAAATATGATAAGCCCAAGGTCACACTAGTCACTGAGTTAGTAGAGACAGGAATTAGAGCTGGTTGACAACTAACCTAGAGATCTTTCCAATATGATGATGTACTTTCTCCTTTATCTCTTAATACTCGACTCATGTTCTTTCCACCCAACCTGTCTGTCTTTCCAACTAAACTTCACATACGTGCATGATTTTCAGTTTTAATTCCTTTGGCCTCCCAAACCTCACCTGGAATTCTGAGAATAGTAAGCAGAACCCTAGAATCCTGGTCATAAAAGTCCTCTCAGAGATCATTTAATCCATCCTCTCTTTCAGGGTGGGTATGCCTTAAACAATATCCCTTATGTGTGGTTTCTGGCCTCTTCTTTAATACCTCCAGTGACAGGGACCTCACTACCAAAGACAAGGGCAACTCCATTCTGAACAGCCTTAACTGCTGAGATGCTCTCTCTCTCTCTAATTCCACATGTGGTTTTCTAGAGGTACATGGAAAAGTAAAAGTTGTTTCAGAGGCCATTGTGTCTCATATTTGAAGATTATTACCTTTCTCAAATCACTTCTCCCAGAGTTTCTCAATGTTGATGTGATTAGCATTTGAAGTTGAGACTTCTTCCTCAAGTGGGACCATCCTGGGCATCGTAGGCTAGTTAGCATCACTGAGCCCCCGGGAACTGAATTCCGTGGCCCACATACATGCACCTTGTGACAACCTATTCATTGTGACAACAAAATAGACATATTTTAGACATATTTCTAAAACCCTTGGGGCAGGAAGGGATACTTTCCCTGAGAACTACTGTGAGTCTAGGTCAAGAACCCCCAAGTGCCCTCAACCATTTACTGTATCAGACGTGGTACAGTTGTAGAGTGCTTTATCAGCACATGGAATTCTCAGAGCAACCCATGATGGAGCTTTGATCACTATTCTCACGAACACAGGATTACAGAAGGGACAAGACAGGTAAAGAGAAGAAGTTAACATTGAATAGGAGGACAACTTTTCCTTGTTCCACATTTAGGAATCTGCCATCTTGCTCCACTCCCATATGTCCCCCGCTTAAAAGCCACCCTCCCATTCTTCTCTGATGATTAGGAAGCATGTGTTGCCAATTAAGTAATTTTGCTGAATTAGAAATCCAAATTACATTGTTTCCCACCCCAACAGCCATCTCAATTATTCTGCCAACAAAAGTGCCTTGCTGTTCTTTAAAAATCTTTCACCTTTGGCCATTGTTTTCTTAGCTATTAACAAACTGCAGTTGGATCTTTTGATTTTGATTAAAATTGTTTAAGTCAGAATGATTGCTAAGACCAAAAATAACTGAAATCCAAATTGCCCTTGAAATTGCTTTGAAATCAGAGCACAACACTGGCAAGAGATCATGATGTCATCAAATGTTAGAACACCACACTGCACCTCCAATATCTTGTTCACTTATTCCCAAAATTGTCTTGATTACACACATGATAGCTGTTGCATTTGGAGAAGCAGTGATGAATATGCAGTATGGTGGTAAAAGTATGGGCTTCTTGCTTTGAATCTTGGTTCTGCATACCAGCTCTGTGACCATAGGCAAGTTTGTTAACCTCTCTGAGCCTCAGTTTCCCCTAGGTAAAATGGAGCTAATAATATGTACCTTCTATGGCTTTTGTGAGGATTGAGTGAGCTAAGCACTGTGGCAGGTACTGGTGGAGATCCAACACTCCACTAGACCACCCTGGAGCACTTTCATGGTGTCTGTGCACCTGTCTCCTAGCCACTTCTGCTATGGAGTGGTTTGGGGTTTGTTTTTTTTCCTTCATCTTCTAACTGTCTGTAATTCTTATCAGAGAACTATTTGAAGGCTACTGAAACTGCTTTGTGGCGAGGCTCAAAAAGCCTCGCATACCTCGGAGTTTATGTCCCCCAATACCACCTTCACCCTGCTGAAGTGGCCCTTAGCCAGCAACCAAGGCAGGAGTATGAAAGTTTGCCATGAGTGAGGTCAAACTCCTTGATGTCACTTATATTCCAGAACCCCTCATTCGATCAGGCTGAGGCTGGGACTTCCCCTGAAATTACAACCCTGCTTGGTTTCTTCTCCTCTCTTCAGCTTCTTCCAATTCTCAAGAGAAATCTGATAAAAGTCCCCTGCACACAAATCCTCTTTTCCAGATCTGGAAATCCAACCTGAGACAGAGACTTACTATAATTCACACTTAGTAAGCATTTAATAAATATTAGTCTTTATTATGTTTGCCATTAATAGCCACTACAAACTCAATAACACTTCAAAATGAACCTGCATTTTTTAAGTCACGACCACTTCTAAATCTATTGGAAAAATAATTACATACATGTAAGATATTAGGTATTCAGTCTATAACCTACAGAACAGTCTGGAGACACTACAGTGGTCTTATAGTTCTCAATGGCCCACACTTGGGAAACATGGCTTTAGAACAACTCCCTTATTTCACTGAAAATTAAACAGGAGCAAGAGAATCTATGTGAATGGTCCCAGGCCCAGAGCTAAGAGGCGGCAAGCAGAATCAGAACCCAGGTCTCTTTTACAGGTAAGTGTCATTTTCATTATACCCTTTATGTGGTTACTGGCCAGTTTTAGAAAGCACTAAACTGTGGGACATCAGAAGTCTGCTCAGAGCACTGCCAGCAATGTTCTCTTGATAATTACTGAAGCTCTATGTACACACCCATGCTGGATGTCTTAACAAAACTATATAGAAGCTCCTGCCTTCTAGAAGCTTGTCACTGAGAATGAACAAAAGGCCAAATTCATGAAAACATAAGAAAACACCCAGAAAACATCAGGAAGTTGAGATTACCTAGAAGTGTAGAATAAATTTAGAGATGAGAGGAACCTTAGAAGACATGTTGCCTGGTGATTTTCAATGTATTTTTCAAGCAGTAGATTCTTTGGTTCAAACGAACCCTATCCTGTCAGCTTTCTACCCAACCCTCACTATCCAACAAAAATGCCACCTTCTCCAGGCAGCCTCCTGAGATCTTCACAAAGTGCTCCTTTCCTGTCTTCCCAGCTACAGCCAAGGTCAAGGCTCCCCTGGCTCCTGCTTCATTCTCCTCACACTGGGGACACTTGAGAACACCACAACAATGGTGGCATCAACCAGATCAGGAACAGATAGGATAAAATACCTACTGTGCATGGGGCACATTTGGAAGAACTTTGACAAGAAATAGCCCAAATACTTCTCTTGCAAGATTTGTTACTCTCTGTAGGAAAAACCATGACATGAATCTGTTTAAACTTATACAGGAATAGAGTCTTGGGACAGTTTTAGGAAGCCACTAAGGGTGTGTGTGTATCACTTAATAGGAGGTATTTATCAGGAGGGGGTGAGATGGAACTGGGGAATGGGCTTCAAAAGTCCGGCTTCACTGAGGACAAAACCACCTCCTTAGTGTTTTCCCCCCAGACAAGGGAATTTCCTATCTGAGGATAGGCGGTACAGAGTAAATCCCCAGGAGAATGGTTTCTGGAATAGCCTGCCCATCTCAGAGGTCAGGGCCAGCATGTCAAAATTAATAAGGGGTGCACCTGATTACCTCAAATACCACAGGCCAGGCTGGTGAGGTTCCAGACCCACAAACATAACAGGGTCTGGAAGAGAGAAATAAACCCCTTGCTTGCCAAGCACCCCCTGCAGTGTACCCGCACCCTTCAGGGCAGATGCCAGTGCCTTTTCTGCCTAGCTCAGCTCTGTAAAATCCATCCAGCAATGTGAAAAATGCAGATCTGCTGGCATTCCCTACAAAGAGCGGTTAGGAGGGGCCCTGAGCTAGCTGGGAGGATTACTGCTATCAGCTCTCTCTCCTGTGACTCACTGGCTTTCTTGTCAGGAACACAGCCCAGAAAGGAAGAAGAAGAGGACCTGGAAGTGGCCTCTGGCCAGGGGTTAGTCCCTGAGGGCCCTAGACTCCCCTCTATTCTCCAGCCCTTTTGACACACCACTTCTCAGCACATCAAAGCGGCTTTCAGGAGGGACCCCAAGAGCCATGTTTATGCCCTAGGGGCCATGGTTTCCCAAAGGGTATTCACATATATCAAAAAAAAAGGAAAAGGGATGTTTTCCCCCAAATGAGTTTGGGAAATTCAAAGTTAAAAGATGTTTATTCTCAAGGTGCCTGGCTGGCTCAGCCGGTGGAACATGCGACTCTTGATCTCAGGGTTGTAAATTCAAGCCCCACATTGGGTGTAGTGATTACTTAAAAATAAAATCTTTTTTAAAAATGTTTATTTTCTTGAGGACTTCTCAGAGCCTTTAAAACCTAATGAGCGCTGGGAAATTCCAACAATGTGATATACTATATAACATTTTCCCAGTATGACTTAATCCTAAAACCCTTTACCCCAGAAGCATCTACGAGAACCAATGGAATTTAATTCAATTTGTTACCTTTCCACTTCAGCAGGTTCCCAAAGTGTCGTCCATGGACACACTTTCAAGGATCCATGAAGTCAAAACTCTGTTCATAATCATAGCAAGATCATACTTGTCTTCACTGTGTTGACATGGGCACTGATGGTACAAAAGCAATGAGGAGGAGGGTAAGATAGATGGTGCCTTAGCATACACCAAAGCAGTGGCTTCATACCACGCTAGTGGTAATTGTACTCCTTACCGCCATACACTCCCAAGAAAGAAAAAACTTTTACTTCAGAAATGTCCTTGATAAACATAAAAAAGCATTAATTTTGTTAAATCACAAACATTGAGTATACATATCTTAAACACGTTGTATAAATAAATGAGAAGTGTATGTTCAGCACTTTTACTGCATAGTGAGTACAATGGTTGTCTCTAGGAAATGCTCTCATGCAACTCTTTGAGTTGCAAGTTGAATTGGTCTTTTTTTTTTTTTTTAATGGGACACCATTCCATTTGACTGACAGACAAACTATGGTTTTATAGATTTGGGTATTTGGCAGACATTTTCTTGAAAATGAATGAAACGAGCATATCTCGACAAGGAAAACAACTGACAGTGTTTGATGTCAATTATAAATTTGAGCTTTCAAGCAAAAATTAGAATTTTGGAAAACTTGTATGTACCACCATGAGTTTGACAGCTTAAAGACTCTCTTAATGAGCTTGATGGTGACATTAACAAATGTGATATTTTGATATGATACAAAATGAAATATGTCAACATTTGGAAGATTTGAATAACTCAGTGAACTAATATTTTCAAAATAATTAATGCATGATGTTACAAAATCTTACATGGGTATAAGCTCCATTTAAAGTGCAATTTAGACCAGTGTACTTAAATGTAACAGAGTATGAAATTTTCATTGCTATGGTTTCAGATTCTATATGCAACCTCCTCGAAATTACCACTTGTCAAGATTTGTTGTAGTGTTAAAGAAGAATATCCATGAATATCTGAAATGACTATTAAAATACCCCTCCCTTTTCTAACTACATACTTCTACAAGTTGGATTTTCTTCACCCACTTCAACTAAAGCAACATACCACGACAGATTAAATGCAGAGGCAGATGACAATCCAGCTGCCCCTATTAAGCCAGACATCAAAGAAATCTGCAGAAATATAAAATAATGCCATCCTAAGTTTCACTAAGCAAACATTTTTTTGTTTTGTTTCTTTTGGAAAGTATAGACATTTTTTTCAATTAAAAATTGTAATCTGTTTTCTTGTAATGGTTTTATTATTGATATTTTTTCATGAATTAAATAAATATTTTAAACATTTCTCATTTTAATTTTTATATCAGGGATTGGCAAACTTTTCTGTAAAGGTACAGATAATAAACATGCCGGCTTTATGGTTCACACAGTCTGTACTACCACTAATCAGCTCTGCCACTGTAGCACGGAAGCCACCATAGACAATATATAAACAAATGGGCTTGGCTGTGCTCCAATAACATTTTATTTGCAAAAAAAAGAAAAAAAAAGTCATGGACTGGATGTGGCCCATGGGCCGTAATTTGCTAAATCCTATCTTTTATGATAAATATCAGTAGATACAACCAATTTAAAAGCTCTTTGGGGTTCTCACTAATTTATAAGTATAAAGGGACCCTGCAACCAAAAAGATTGAAAAATGCTGTTCCACCTGAAGTATGAATACGTCATCATCCTCAAAAGGAATTTTAGACATAGAGAAAGGCAGGGGAGATGTGTTGGGATCAGAGCCCTTTGCCCTGGCGGTATCAGCCTGCTCTGGCTCCCTGGGGGAAAGGATCCCATAAGAAATGAATGGCTTAGGAAGGTGAGATTCTTTTTTTTTTTTTTTTTAAGATTTTATTTGTTTATTTGACAGAGAGAGAGAGAGACAGCGAGAAAGGGAACACAAGCAGGGGGAGTGGGAGAGGAAGAAGCAGACTCCCAGCAGAGGGGCCTGATGCGGGGCTCAATCCCAGGACTCTGGAATCACGCCCTGAGTGGAAGGCAGACGCTTAATGACTGAGCCACCCAGGCGCCCCAGGAAGGTGAGATTCTGAACACAACTGCACTCCACACTGACATTTCCAGTCACCTTTGGATTCACTTCATCTAGAAAAAGACTTAGTTTTTGGCCACTGTGGGGTCACTGCCCCTGCCATGAGCCCATCCAAATGGATGAATAAACAAAATCAATAAAATTCCCATCTTCACAAACACAGAAGTTACACAGTGCCAAAGCATATCTGTAGGGTAACCTCCAACCGGCACCAGGAAACAAGGAGTCCTCTTGCACTCAGCCCCCTGGCAGAAGGGGATTATGTGGGGGTGAGGGTACCAGGACTGATCCTCACACAAACAAAACACATCAAACCTAGATAGCACACAGAAGATTCCAGACAGCTAGGAGCATGCCAGTTATGGAAGACTCAGTAGGCTTGGCAAAGGGCTGCCTCCTCAGCCCTCAGTTTTTACTGTATATTTTAATACAGGAACTGAGTCACACCTGCAAATCCTATGACAAATGATATTTTATTAACTTTGAGGAGTGCCAGCTCATTTCCTGGGTTCCAAGCCAACCTGACATAATAGAGTCCTTTCAACAACCCTCTAGAAAAAGTTGGTATAACGTCCAAAATATTTCAAGGAATGAACACTTCTTAATTTGTTAATAAGTTCTGTGTCAGTCAGCTCTAATAGGATAAAAGCCTATCATTAGAGACCCAAGGCAGACTCAGAGCACCTGCCATCAACTTATTGCCTGCTGGACCTTTTTTCCTTGACTGTTTTTTTTTTTCTTCCAGCAATGTTTTATGTGTCAAGAAGAGTTTTCTGGTGCCTTTCACACAGTCGCCTCTCCTGTCCACCGATCTTCTGGGTGTTTTTATTTCACTCCCTTGATGATTTTATTGGATCAACACATCAAGCTGTGAGGTTTTGCAAGCATGAAATGTCAACACAAACACAGATACGTTCAGAATAGCACTGTTCCCGCTCTACCAACAGTGAGCATCCCCCCCGCCCCCCCCCCACACACACATCTGCCTTTCCTCAGTCACAAAGCTCTCCAGTTGGACCCTTCTCTTCACAATTCTGTTTTAGTCTCACTGAGTGGCAATACACAGGGGTTCTAGTGTTGTCCTTGCCCTTAAAAGGGACAAGATCACCAGGGAAGCAAGGTAAACACAAACTACACACATGCAAATAAATAGCAGTCCACCTCTTAAGGGAGAGACCAAGTGAACTGTCTGCTTAAAGTGAATAAAAGCAGCGTTGAGATGGGAGAGCATAGTCTTGAAAGGTAGAGCAAAGTGCCTTCTTGAAGCAGAGAGTCTGCAGTGCGGCACCTCAAGTCATGAAGAAAGAGTGGGTTCCTGGGGCTGGGGCAAAAAAGAAGGAGGGAACTGAGACCTGTAAAAGGGCCTCATAGTGCATTTGAACTTGAGCAAGGGAATATAGCTCCTCCCTACAGTGAAGGGGAGCTTTGTGAAGTCAGGAGGTGGAATCCAGGAAAACTGAGGCTGGATCATTGAGGAAGGCCCAAAGTCCAGCACGTCTGATGAGACAAAGAGGCCACATCACTGAAGTGCCGGCTAAAAGCAGGGATTTACACCCTCAGCTGACCAGGAAATCTAGGATCTTCAGGTTGATAAGGACAGAATCACATAGGCCATAACCTAATCTACTCTGCGGGTCACTGGTTGGGACAGATTACTTAGCCTTTTTGAACCTGTTTTCTCATTTATAAAATGGGATAATAATAGTACTGTATTGGGGCGCCTGGGTGGCACAGCGGTTAAGCGTCTGCCTTCGGCTCAGGGCGTGATCCCGGCGTTATGGGATCGAGCCCCACATCAGGCTCCTCCGCTGGGAGCCTGCTTCTTCCTCTCCCACTCCCCCTGCTTGTGTTCCCTCTCTCGCTGGCTGTCTCTATCTCTGTCAAATAAATAAATAAAATCTTTAAAAAAAAATAATAGTACTGTATTAGCTCTGGCTGCCACAGCAAAATGCCACAGACAGGGTAGCTTAAACAGAAGTTTGTTTCTCACAGCTCTGGAGGCTGAAAGTTCAAGATCAGGGTGCCAGCATGGTCAGGTTCTGGGGAAGGACCTCTTCCTGGCTTGTAAATGGCCACTTTTGCACTGTGTCCTCACATGGTGGACAGAGAGCACATGAGCACAGGTCTTTTCCTATCTTCTAAGGGCACTAATCCCACCATGAGGGCTCCAACCTCATGGCCTCTCTCATCTAAACCTCATCACTTCCCAGAGGCCCACATCCAAAACCATCACATGGGGGGTTAGGGATTTGTTAGCTAGGATGAAACAAGAAGTTACTCAAATAAGAGGACTGAAAAACTATCAGCAGAAGGAAGGGAAGGGACAAAAGTAGGGAACGAATGTGTTCTATTTTGCAGAACCAACAGTTCCAGCCAAGGAGACGCCCAAGTAGGTGTTCCACCTGATAGCCCCTTGCTAGGTGTCTCACCTGGCAGCCTGTTGCATGAGCCAGTCTGACCCAAACTGGAGTTGAGGACCCGTGCAGAAGCTCCCCTCAGTTGTCCTGAAATTACCTTTAGCTCATTACAATACCAAGATCTCCTCCTATGGGTGGAGCTTTCCACCATTTTTTGAACATATGATGTATGCACTAGCATGTTGACACGCTAATCACGCACAGTTGAACCAAAGTGCCTAAGCAAGCTCCCTGCCCCCGGCCAATGCACTGAATAAAATACTGTCCCCTCAGGCAAACAGTGCTTTGAGAGCTATCTTTCTATCTCTTTACTTGTGACAAGTAATGAAAAGTTCTTTGCTTTCAGCATTTCCTTGGGTTGTGTTCAATTTGGTGCACCCCCGGTGGCAAACCCCTTGAGTTTGGTTACAGATTCAACATACAGATTTGGAGAAGACACAAACATTCAGTGCATAGCAAGTGCCTACCACAGAGAGCTGTGATGATTCCATGCAGTTTACACACACAGAGCTAATTTACCACAGTGCCAGGCATGTCACTGGAACTCATTAAAGATGACCGTTTTTCTTATTCTTATTTGTTTTAGGAAGTGAGCAGAGGAATGATTTCCATAAGCCACACTGTTCACCCAGAGCTGTGTTTGGCACGCAGTTGCAATGGCATTTCCAACAAGGGAATTTGTTGTCTTTTACTAGAAGGCAGCCTGGCCTTGCTCCCTGGTCCCAGGAACCCACATTCCCTATATCCACGTCATAGGTGCTACACAGAGGTAAGAATTACTGGGAGGGGCAGTCTTTCTCAGGGCCTGGTGTCATGTAAAGACAAGGACCCTCCCTGGATATAAAAATTTAGGCAGGAGCCTGTGACTAGAGGTTGAGGCATCCTCATTTTGTCTTTTCGCCCATAACATGGACCAGTGGTTCTCAAACTTGACACTAAATCAGAATCCCTTGGAGAGCTTGTTAAAACGAGATTTCTGGCCCCCGGAGTTTATGATTCAGCAGATCTGGGATGGACCTAAGAATCTAAATTTCTAACTAGTTTCCAGATGATGGTGATGCTGCTGGTTTGGGAACTACACATTGAGAATCACTGATGGAGACCATGAAACAGAAGCTGCAGTAGCTTATTTCCCTTGACAGTCCAATAATTTTATAAAAGACTGACATTCCAGTAACATCTATATCTTCCCCCAAGTTTCCAAGTTGAGGATAAAATCAGCCACTGTAGTTTCCAACACAGGAAAAGGTGAAGTCACTTTGAAAAGTAGAAGTGATATCTCGTTATATTTTAGGTAAGTAAAAGTACAGCTCAGACAAGTTTAGAATATGTTCCCAGGGTGTATGAAAGGAATTGTCAAGCTTTTGAGAACTAGAATTAGAATGGCAGGAGGGGTCGAAATTCTAAACTATCAACTAGATGATAATCTATCCCTTTTTCCCCAGCATTCTCTCTGACTTTGGACAGTCTTATCTTATCTCTAACACCTGGTGTGAAAACAAAGTATGTCAAACACTTGTTCAATTCCCACCCTTAAGTTGCTCTAGGAAATAATTTGATTGACTCTTGTTTGTGCAAAGAATTCTTGGTTTCCTGTCTGCGTCTGGTTTTGAGTTTCCCACTACACCAAACTGGAAGCATGGTAGGTAGAAACATCAAATGCTTTTTATCCACCTGCACAACACTGGAGGCAATCCCCAGGGAATTCCTGCTGCTCCCTGTATTCCCATATCTTTGCATCTCCACACAGGCTTGCCCCAGGATGCAAGTTTACTGCCCCCCTCCTAGTCAATACCATTTCTCTGAAGTATGCTGTTTCTTAGACACCCCAAGCACTTAATCTTTACTTGTTCTTTATGGGAGACTAGGCTGCTGCCACAGCTATGCTTGACAGTGGTTTGTTCCCTTCTCTTCCCAGGGAGGTTTGAACTCACAGCCGGAACACAAAGGCATAACTATATAGCTTAAGACCCTTTACTCAGTTCACAACTTGTATTGTTCAATACAGGACCCGGGTCTTCACAGGGGTCCCTCTTTTTGAAGAATCTCAGTGGCAATTTCCCAGGTTACATCAGGACACTAGCCAGCTACAAATTTCTCTAAAGATACTAGCTTTTCCCAGACTAAGTACCACCACCAGTGAACCCTCATTACTATATAAGAATTCTTCTAATATATTCCTTTTATTCTTACTTTATTGGGAGGAGGTAACTTCAACGCAAAAGGGTAATTCTAAAGATTATTTTCAGGTCATCTTCAATCTGTGTTTTCCTTCTTGTTAGGTGATCAGAAAGCCTTCAAGTACACTAAACAAACTTGCCATATTTGACCCATATGCATTTGATCTAATTCAATGGTTCTCAACTAGGGGCAACTCTGGCCCCCAGCAACATTTGGCAATGTTCGAAGATGTTTTTGGTTGTCCTCACTCGGGTGAGGGATACTCCTGACATCTAGTGGATAGAAAACAAGGATGCTGCTAAACATCCAGCAAAGCTCAAGCCAGGCCACAACAAAGTACTACCCAGCTCCACATGTCAATGGTGCCAAGTTGGAGAAACCCTGGTAACTGACTTCCCAGAGAGAATGGATGACCCCACTCCCAAAGACTTAGTTTCTATGAACAGGGGGGCTAACAGGTTCTCCTATGAACAGGAGAATCTTTGGCTAAATTTCCACCCGAACAGCACTCAAGAAAGCCTCTAGAACCTCATTGATTCTTCACATCCACAGGAAAAGAATGAGAATTTGAAGTCATGGCATCATCCTTGGAAGATGGGTATCTTAAGTTAGGTCCTCCCAGAAAGGGCAAGTACAAGTGGTTCCTTTAGGAAGTAATCCCAAGAAAACTCAGTAGGGGAGAAGATAGGAAGGGGAGCAAGCCATTAGAGGGTGATCAAGCAAGTTACCACTGTAGAAGCTTAATCCCACCAGGGAATGCTGAGAGAAACCTAGAACATTGTCTTCATTTATCCCAACGAGAGGCAAGGAAGCAGAGCTACTTACTCACACATTCTGTCAGTCACAGTTGAGGACTCCCAGGGACAACTGATTCCCCAGTACTTGCAGTTGGCCCAAACACAGGAACAGTGAGCCCTCAAGCAAAATCCTCATTTGAAGACTCTCAGGTGCTGACAATTGAAAGGGAGGCTGGTGTGCCTGAAACCAATAGGCCTAAGTGGCTAAGGATGCACTCACTACAGTGGGATTGCTGGGTGTGCACATTTTCTACATTGTATTTCTCTCACGTTTGAATATTTACAATGGGGATTTCTTGCATCAGTAGCAAGAATAAAACACTTATAACCTACAATACCAGAGGGGAATGCAAAAAGGTAGGATTAAATGGAGCTTTTGATTCCAGTCAAGCTATTCATTTTGAACAAGGCAATTCAAAATCATATTTCACCCAACGTGAGATAGAGGTGATCTACCTGGTGTGTTGGTAGCACCGTCATTGTAGACCTGTCATCTCATGCTCCACAAAGCTCCGAATCAGAGGGTCTTCTCAGGCATATTCCTACTGACTGCAGCAAGCTCCTGGACTGGACAGGATAAGGAAGCCAAAGCAGAGGTGCTGGTTTCCTAAACTTCATGTCCGGCTTTGGATCACCTGTCTACAAAATTTGAAAATTCAAACTTATAAAAAGTATTACCCAAATTTCAATTTTTAAAAAATTTATTAGCAAAGTAACTCAAGTAGAGACAAGAATGTTACAGGGAAATTAACTGATGTCAGTCATCGTTGGAGCATTAAAGCTACTCAGTCCATTTGAGGAGATCTCACTTTCCGAAGTCTGGTGCTTTGTGGACTCATATACAACATAACTAGGAACACTAAGCCTTAGCAACCATCAAATACTTTGTCACCTTTTTTTTTTTCACATTACTTTTTAATGCCCAATAGTCTGAACCTCCACTAATACTCATAAAAGAAACTGAACCTCTTTCAATTGCATTAACTGACACAAGGTGAACTAATTTAAATTATAATACTATTCAGGAAAATTCAGTATCAGTCTAGGATTAACTGTGGTATGTTTCCTGCCAAAAGGCAGTTATCAGTTATTCTAAACTTCATAAAAAATAGTTTAAAGAAATTTTTCAGGTTTCAAAAGTACCTCAGAAAGTAATAATTATTTATTGATGTATATATTCATTTATTTGCTACTTAGCTCCTATTTAAAAGGTCAGTCATGAACATTTGGGAAGGAGAAAGTGCGGAAATTTTTGTGATGCCAGATAAGGATGACATTAGTAAAACCCAAAACAATAATTTACACCTACACACACAGACACTTGTCTTTTTAAATTAATAAATAAACATATTTCAGGGACTTTCATTCAGCATAAAATATGTATCATTTTAACTAGAAACACCCATTTTTGAAGTATTAGCTATTCAACAATTAATGAAAACTAAGTAAGGAGGCTTTTAAAAAGTAGAACATGAGTAGATTATTTCTACAGTATCAACTCAAGAACTTAAAATATCAGCTATGTCACTGCAGCGTATAAAGCACATTCCAACAAAAATAAGCCTCAGAGGACAGTTCCTTTGTTTTTGCTTATTCCCAACACCAGATATATGGGTTACCTCATCCAAGAATCTATGGATAAACATTACCCGAAAGAGTCCTGCAAGCTAAGACTTTAAGAGGCAGAAGAGAACTTGTTGAGAGTGGCTAAAATTCATCTAGAATGAGAATGACAAACATTTTTCTATAGGTGACCTGGAGCGAAATGTACAGAGCAAACATGGAATTCTGATATCTGGTTCCTCCTCCCACCACGGCGGTCAAGACCCCAAGTCTTCAGCCTGACCCTTTCTGGACCTTTTATCTCCTTATGTGTGTCTCATGATCATGAAACTTGTCCTATGTCATCAGTGCACTGAAATTTTAGTTTATCTGTTTAAGATATCTTATGAATGGAAGATCATTTCAAAACTTCTTTTGGACACCCTGCCCATAAAGAAAGCAATGATAAAGTGTAAAAACAGAAAAACAAAAGTATAAACTTGGGCTCAAAAACCAAAAAAGTCTCTGTGGACCAGAAAAGAATATAAAGGCTAAGCAGTGAACTGGGTTGAAGCTGCAGGCTTATTAGGGTCATGTCAGAAGTATGCGACAGAAAACCTGAAAAGGCTCCCACTGGCCAAAGATGGAAAAACTGGAACATCAAAAAGAATAATACCTACAAAAAACCTTAAACGGAGTAAAAGCAAAAAATCCAGAGTGGATAATGATACTTTTTAATAAATTAGTTGCCTCTTAAAAATACTAGAGAATCAACTCATTATTCTAAAGGCTGATAAACAAAGGAAAGGAATCAAGTATTTCTTCTGCCTTTCTATACAAACTATACCTCAGGGTAACAATAGTTGATGAGAGAAAAATCCTCTTTAGGAAAAGAGGAATTCCACCTAATAAATAAGAAATGGTAAACTTAGAATATCACCATTTCAACCCCTAATGAAATAATTTGTGTGGGCAGTTACCACCGATGTCTGCTAAAACTAAAACTAGCAGGTGAACAACCGATCAATCTTAATGTCATGAAAACAGAAACAGATGTCATGTGTCTTCTGTCGGTTGCCATAGGACAGATACACCACCACCTATGAAATGTTCCTGCAAAAATAAAGTCGAAGCCCAGCCCAATCTCATCAAGCTTCATCTAAATCAATTACTATTTTACAGAGGAACATATTAAACCACATCATGGAGGAAAAGAGAAACTGTATATCAGTTTCTTGATAAATTATGAGAAAACAAGAGAGATCTGAAAACTTTTCTATATATTTGATGATTTTGAGAAGTAGTGTCATTTTTTTAGATATGATAACTATATGATAGTTATGTTTTAAAAAAAATTCTACTGAGTATTTACAGATGACATGATACAATCTCAAATTTTACTTCAAATAATCTACTACAGGAGGGGGAGGGGATAATACAGGAAATGAAGTAGACCGCATGCTGAGAATTGCAGAAGTTTTTTCACTAGCTGATAGAATGGAGAAGGAAAGGGGGAGACTGCTGGACGTGAGTGGGATTTCAAAGAATCTATACATCTTTGGTAGTCAGTGTGGTTCAGTGACCAGCAGCATCAGCATCCCCTCCCAGCTTGTTAGAAATGCTGAATCTCAGCCACATGCTAGACCCCCTCAATCAGAAACCTCATTAACAATGTCCTTTGATAATTTGTGTGCATAGTTAAGTTTGAGAAGTACTTTTGTAGATCACTTTGAAGAGAATTATTATCTTCCAAACCATGAACTGCTATACTACTCCATTTATTTAAGTCTACCCCAATCGTTCTCAATAATTTTTTATATTTTTCTGAAGAGAGGCTGTACTGTGCAGCAGCGGCTGCCATAATGAAATACCACAGACTGGGTGCCTTCACAACAGAAATTTATGTTTTCACAGTTCCATAGGTTAGAAGTCCAAGATCAAGGCACAGCCAACTCGTTCCTGGTGGGAATCTCTTCCTGGCTTGCAGACAACCACTTTGTCCTCACATAGCCTCTCCTCTAAGAACAGAGAGAGCAAGCAGCAAGAGAGCTCCCCGGTATCTTTTCTTATAAGGACACTAATTGTATTGGATCAGGCTCCACCCATATGACTTCATTTAACCTTAATTACTTCCTTAGAGGCCCTATCTCCCAATATAGTCACGCAGCTGGGGAATGCTAGGATTTCAACGTGAATTTGGCAGGGGAGGGGGTGGGCGGACACAAACCTTCCCTTCACAACAGGACTTGCAGTGAGTTTTCTGCATTTAATCCTAGGTAACTGGTACTTTTAAGTGATTTATGAAATATAGTTAGCTGTAGGTTCTTTTAAATTTTCTATGTGCATAATCCTGCCATCTTCAAATAAAGGTAGTTTTTCTTATTTTTCAGTCTTTATACTTTTTTTTTCTTACCTTTTTCCCAAACTCAAAAGGAAAATACAATGTTTGCAGCAGACTTTTACTAATTACTCTTTTCAGACTAAAGGTGTTCCCATCTATCCCTAGTTTACCCACAGATTTTATCATGAATGGATGCTGAATTTCATCAAATGCTTATTCTGCATCTACTGAGATGATCTATGGTAATGTCCCCTTCTCCATTCCTGGCATTGGTTATCTGTACTTTACCTATTTTTTCCTTGGTCTTTATTGCTAAAGATTTTATTAATTTTATTAACTTTTTCATTGATTTTTCTCTACTATACATTTGTTTCCCTGTTTCATAGATTTCTACTCTTTATTATCTCTTTTTCTTCTTCTTCTCTGGGTATTTTGCTTTTTTTTTCCAGCTTCTTAAGGTAACAGCTTAGATCAGTGGCTCAGATTTTCTCCTTTTTTAATATAAACACATAAGACTGTAAGTTTCCCTCTGTATGTTATGTTACCTGCACACCATACATTATATCACATCTTCATTCATTTCAGAATATTTTCTGATTTTCACTATGATTTCTTCTTTGGTTCATGGATTATTTAGAAGTGTAATTCTTAATTTTCAAATATGTGGGAAATTTCTACTAATCTTTCTCCAGTTAATTATCTAGTTACCTTTCAAGTTTATGTTGTGCTCAGAGAAGGGATTCTGTTTAATTTCAAGTATTTGAAATTTGCAATATGGTCTATAATCAATTAAAAAAATGTTCCATATGGGTTTGAAAAGAATTCTACAGATATTCAGTGCAGTATTCTATATGTCAGTTAGGTCAAGTTTATTAATTATGTTACTCAAAATTTCTACACCTTTACAATTGTTTTTCTGCTTATTCTATCAATTACTGACAAAGGTATGGTAGCATCAGTAACTGAGTGTCAGTTTCTCTGTTACTTTTAATCTGTCAATTTTTGCTTTATATATTTGATACTATGTTATTACATACAAAATGAGAATTGTTACATCTTTCTGGTACATCAAACACTTTATCATCCTTTTATTTTTAACTTTTCTATATCCTTATGTTTTAGATGGATTTCTTGATATTTTTATACAATTGATAATATTAGTCAATTTATATTTGATGTAATGACCAATTCTTTTACATTGTCTACTATCTTACTAGGTACTCTGTCCTTGTCCTGACTGTTCTGTGGTTCTTTTTTTCTTCTTTCCTACCTTTCAGATTTGATTTTTTAAAAGTATTTTCTATTATTCCAACTCCTTGCCCATTTGTTCAGAAGTTATATACTCTTTTAGTGTAACTCTAGATAGCAACCTGCATCCTTTGACTTACCAAAATCTAATACTAATTGCTGCTTTTACCCTCTGTTGGACAAAATACCTTAGAATACTTAAAGTCCATCTATCTTCCCTTAACAACTTATGTGCCATTTTGTCATGTATTTTATATAGTTTTTTTATTTATTTATTTATAATCCCACAAGACATTTTTCTTATACTCTTATACAGTTAATATTCATTTATATTTACCAATATACTTTCTTTTGGGAGGAACAGTCTTCATTCTTCCGAAACTTCCATCTGACTTAATTTTTTTCCCCCTACAGAAAGCCCTTTAGTATTTCTTTTTGCATGAATCTGCTGACAAATTCTCTAAATTTAGTTTTTGCCTAAAATCTCTTTATTTTTATTCTTGTGTGATCTTTTCAAAAGGCTTAGAATTTTAGGTCAGTAATGGTCATTTTTCCAGCACTTTAAAATATGATTCTACTGTCTTCTAGTTTCCATTATTTCTGTCAGCCAACAGTTTAATTGTTGCTTCTTTGAAGGCAACCTATCTTTTTAAAATCTGGCTTTCTTTTTTTTTTAACATTGGGTTTCAGTAATATTACCATGTGCCTTTCCTTATATTATCTTGTTTCAGATTTGTAGGTGATCTTTGTGGGTTGATGAATTTCATCAGCTATGGAAAATTCTTACATTCAGTTTATTCACATTTGCTTCTACTCCATTCTCTTTCTTCTCTCCTTATGGAACTACAATTACTCATAAGTTAGAGCTTTTCACTTCATCTTCCATGTCTTCTATCCTCTAGTCTGATTTTCCATTCTTTTTGTTCCTACGAATTTTGCTCTAGAGATTGTCTTTAACCCATCACTCAGCTCACTAATTCTCTCATCAGCTGTGTCAATCTGCTGTCACACTCAACTACTGAGATCTTCCAAATTAATCATTAATTTTCTGTTCCATATTTTCTATTTGGTCTTTTTTTCTTATAGTTTCTACATCTGCCAAATTTCTCCATCTTGTCCTTTACCACCTTCACCAAAGTAGGTATGTTTATTTTGAATTCTGTATCTGAAAATTCTAACATCTGGCACCCTTGTGAGTCTATTTCCATAGTGTTGTTTCTATTGGCTTTCATTCTTGTCTCCTGTCTGTATATTTTTTATTATGCCCTACATATTGTTTTTGCAAAATTCCTTTTAGAAGTAATTTGAGGCATTGGATAATGACATTGCTTCTCCAGGAGGGCTTTATATTTTCTTCACTGGGTGACTAGGAATACTAGCACCCTGGACCAACTTCCCATTCACCACTTCCTGCTCCTAGAGTGCAACCCCTTGTAGTCCCAAATCAATGTAGGACAAGGAGGCACTAGAACTCTTTCACAACCCTGATGGGCCCTGGACACCAATCACTGCTGCATTAGCTTCACAAGGCATCAAAACTACTGCCTGACCACATGACTTCTCAGCCTCCTATCTCCAGGAAATGGGAGAAAAGCAGACTCAGCTCCAAGACCACCCTCTGAGTCTTGCCCTATCTCTAGATTCTGTCTGGCACTGGAATTCTTTGCTATTCTGTTCACTTTCTGGGATCTTAACACAGTTTTTGTCTGTTTGTTTGCTGATTTGGGTCCAGCTTTTCAAGTTGGACTCAGTAGGAGGGTCAGTCCAAATGACTCTGTCCACCATTACTAAAACAGAAGACAGAATTATATTTAAATATAATTTCCTCTTCTTTTCAATCTTAAGGAAGAGGAACTAGGAAAACAAAAAGCTTTCTAATTCTTCCTATACCCAAATGGTTCCTCAATTTATAATTATTTAATCTAAAATAACTACATACTCACTGGACCAAAATAATGTCTTTTAAAAGTATTAAACAAATGGTTGTATCAGAATATTAATGTGACTTCCACTTTCTTCAAACTCTTAATAAAATTGTGCTTCATAGCCACAAAGTTTATCATAGTTGATATAACCATAGGAATAACTAGATATACACCCCATAGGAAAAACAAACTTGGAGTTGTTCATTGAGATTACAGTTTTAACAAAATAGGTTAAAGATATTCCAAAGCTTGCTGTAACTTTTGTAAACTTTTCAAAATGATTATGTAAGTTATTAGCCCACGCACTAATTAAAAATTTCAATTTTTGCCCCATGAGGTTTGCCCATTTCACTGTACTCAAATTTTAACCATTTAAGAAAATCAAAATCAAAAACATAGTTTGTAACCAAAAAACACCAGTTTTTTAGAAACTCTTCAAATTAGCATTTGAGCCTGAGAAATTGCTTTTCAACCTTTAGAAATCACCCACATTTAACAAATATTTGTTGAGTACCAACTATATATCAAATATGTAAGTATATTGCTACATTTCTTTTTTAAAGTATGTCAGACTCTTGCTCATGTACTTTACTGATTTGTGTCATATTAAACATTAATGTCTGTAACATAATCAGTAAAAAGAATATTTCCCAGTTCTCTGTGTAATCTGTCTAAGACAGCCTTGAAATTTAATCCAATGTCTGCATTATCTTCCTCATAAAAAGGGACAATTGCGATTGGTAGTAAATGACATCAACACTCTTTTCTACTCACCCAGCAAAAATTATCACCTGTGGTTGGAATTTTTCTAAAGCAAGTCTATAGCTAATTGGAACTTCAGATCTCTACAGCAGGGTGGATTTCAGAAGTAGATAAGAATTGCAGAAGTAGCAAGTAAGATCTCTGGCTTGCCAGAATTATAGATGCAAACCCCTTTTATAAATAGGGAAACTGAAGTTAAGTGAGAATAAAAGATATGTTTAAGGTCCCAGCTAGCCAGGGCCAACTCAAGCCCAGAATCTCTATCTCCCAGGTCCACATAATGAAATAGAGAGACTAGATTCTACAACAGTTATCTTGCGAATGTCTTTTCTTTGTGTATATGTACAAATGATTTAATATCATTATTTGAATGTTTTGAGTAAGGTTTATTTTCCTCTCTCTCTTTTTTTTTTATCGTTTCAGAATAGAAAAACCACCAATTTGTTAAAACCTGTGGCAATTATTGAGTGGGTTCAGGTTCAAGTTGGGTAAAGTATTTCTTTCATTTTGTGTCAATATCTAAGAACTTTAGCAGTATCTGAGATGGCTCAGATGAGTCTTTTCTATTTTTGAAGGAAAGTAACTTTTATTTATTTTTTTTATTATGTTCAGTTATGTATAGTACATCATTAGTTTTTGATGTAGTGTTCAATGATTCACTAGTTCCATATAACACCCACAGCCCATCACATTACGTGCCTTCCTTAATACACATCACCCAGCTACCCCATCTCCCCACCCCCATCCCCTCTGAAACCCTCAGATTGTTTCTGGGCTCAGATGAATCTTATATTCATTTTTAAGCTCCTTTTAATGGCATAGTGAACAGACAGGCTGGAAGGAATTACCCCGTCCCTCATAGTGGCACAGCCAAATTAGAATTGTCCCAGGAAGGACCATGGTTAACTGACAAGATGTGCTGACTTTGAGCACATCTTTATTATATATTTTTGTCTTCAAATTATAGGTTTGCTTTGAAAAAGTGAGATAATAAAAGCAAGAACAAAGTAATGGATGTTGAAGACTGCTCTCTTGTTTAAGACTTTTGCAAAATTGCTACTTTTCACTACAGTCTCTAGATCAGTGCTTCTCAACTTGCATGGTCATGATACAACCTGAGGAGCTTCAAACAATACTCACGCCTGGGCCCCATGCCCAGAAAGCCTGATTTGTTATTCTATGGTGCAGCCTGAGTCTAGAGTCAGGAATTTTTTTTTAAAGCTCCTTCAAGAATGATGCCCATGAGGAGCCAGAGCTGAGGGTCACTGCTCCAGACATTGCTCTGAAGTCATGAGGAACAATTTTCATTTGTAACAAATACAGAGAGAATCTACTCCTTGTGGTGTGGTCTTCTTTCTCCAATTGAATTAGAGAAGGGCTGACACCTTCTCATAAAATGCCCTTTCCTTTGTTAGAAATTTTTCACTGCCTGACTGTAAGAACTGGCCCATATTCTCAAAGACCTAGCAAAACCTTAGGTCTCCAGAGTACATAAGACTCCAGGGTCAGGTTTCAAGCAAAGAACCTTGCAAGCACAAGGTCTGAGAGCCCTAACTTCCCCAAATGACCTCTTCAACTATTAATTTAGAAACCTTATTTGGTACAAAGAAAATAGAGAACAGACTAGAAGAGAAACTTTCTATTAAATCTGTCCAGTTTTGTTGTAAAACATCATAATTTCAGTACTACCCATGTATCATTTTAAATAGCATTTTCTTCCAAAACCCTGAATTCTTTTCATTTAAATTTGTATAGTTGATGAGAAAAAATGGGCATGGTTGTGCCCACTTTACACAAGGAGACTTACATGCATAATTTTAGTGCTTTATTCAAAGTCAATTGTCACTGACAGAACCAAGAAATTGAAGTTGTGTTATAATATTCTTTTTGATGTTCTATAATTCATACTAAAAAATATTCTATTGAGATATCTACCTCAAGCTATATTTTAAGAATCCCTGATTTAACACTGGATTACCAAATTCCACAAAATGTAAAATAGCCATACA
Organism: Ailuropoda melanoleuca; assembly: GCF_002007445.2. Lineage (NCBI taxonomy): Eukaryota > Metazoa > Chordata > Mammalia > Carnivora > Ursidae > Ailuropoda > Ailuropoda melanoleuca. The sequence continues at coordinate 91,101,767 of NC_048221.1, forward strand.
AATATTAAGTCTGAAATAAACAAATCCTGATACCTGAGAGATAGGTCTCTATAGTCTGTAAACACAACTACAAATTATATTTAGCTTTAGCCTTCATGTTTATCATCTCTTTGTTTCATTATATTTATAATTGCCCTTAATATATTGACAGCCAATACAAATAAATGAAAATCATGTGACCAAATGATAGCCGTAAGAAACTTATGGGTGATTATAATTAAGGAAGTGTATAGAACTTTCTTTCCCAGAAATCTCCTGAGAGGATTTACAACCCTCTGGCCCTCCAATACTGTGGACTACTAGAAATACCAAATGACTCTCTCATCATAGTGACTGTACATAGTTTCCAAAGAAGAAACTAAATACATCTCACACAAATCTATCTTGCATTGGGACAATACAAATGCTTTCCCTTCCCCACCCCTACTCCCCACCAAAAATACAAAAAAAAAAAAAAACCCACCCTGCTCCAAGAGGAGGAAATAGTGAAAATAATTATTTCTCTGTCCTTGTTCTGGACTCACAGCAGACACTGATGGCCAGAGTCCAACCCCAGAAGAGTTATCACCTATAGTTTCAGATTGGGGTTTCAGCACCTATAAATATTGCTGGAACATCTCATTTGAGGGGTGTTAAAGAAAAGTGAACATTAAGACTCCGATGGCCATATACTCATTACGGGGGAAAAAAACTTTCCTATTTTTCCTAAACTTCATTTCCACTAGGGGTCAAATAACATAAAGTTCACTGATCTATATCATAAATACATCAAAAGGCAATGGTAATGCTGCCAACAAGAAATAAAATCAAGAAGGGTTCAGGGTCCAAGCACAACTGGAAGGTCTGAAGCTCAACGGGAAGAAACAAAAACACTGTTCTTCCATAACCCTCTGGGAATAAGCCCCAGAATGATACCTTGTCTTGCTCAATACTCAGCTCTCTGGACAAAAGCAAACTTTTCATTCTGCACTTAATATTTTGTATAACTCATTTAGAAGCTTTCAGATAAGCTAAATATATTTTCGTCTAAAATTTAAAAGACAAGATTCTTTTAAAGTATTATGTTTTAAAACGTTTGGAAGAAAGGGAGAGCTGTATATTCACCTAAACAGATTTCAAGTAGTTGTATAAAAAATAGAAATAAAACAAGTGTTTGTTACCTTGTCATTGCCTCATGACCATTTCACATTTTTAGTTGGAGCTATCTATCATATGTAAGGTATACTCAGCGTGGAACTAAGCCATTTGTAACTTTATAGGAATGGACAAAAGCTTCAAAGAGACTCATATTACTTAAAATCTGCTTGCTAAGCGATTTTTTAAAAGAAAAGGTAAAACAAACTCTTGTCAATGAACAAGAACTCCAAATTCAGTTAGTTCTTTTTCCAAGAATGTTCTTTAAAACAGACTGTCAAGAAAATGACTCCCTTTCATTGTTGTTTGACATTCGAAATCTCTGTTCACAAGTTTCTTACTAAACAAGTTTTTCTTAGTATCTGGCTTGGGTTTTTCTCTTCACCTTTATAAACAGAAAAGTAATTGCATAGGAATCTTGAAAGATATGTCCATGACCAAAAGAAACTGAAAGGAGAATTTTACAATATGGCTTTGGTAACAATAAAGCACACATTTACTTTTTTACCTATAGTAACATATATTTAGTGATGAGATGTGTTGGTGTCTAGTCTGCTTTAGTTACATGTCAAGCTTTAATCACTGTATTTTTCTCCCCATCACTCATGAAATTCAAAGAATAGCTTTCGCTTCATTTTTGTGTACACAAAAGGCAAAATAGAAAATCTTCTGTGTTCTTTTGCTGCCACCCAGTGGCTCCGATCAGGAAACGCAATGATGACAACTAACGCGGAGACATAAAGCCCATCTTTAAGAAAACCCAAAGCATGAAAATCCAAATTATTAAAAGCGATAAATTTTGAAGAAGGTAGCTATATAATAAAGCGTTCCATTATGTTGCGTAAATATTGAGGGAAAACCTCACCTAATTTGTAAATTCAAGCAAGAGTGGGGGTACTTAGTGTCAGCTGGTTGGACATCAGCCTACAGTAGGCACTCAATAACACCTGTTTATCTCAACCAACTACATCTTTATTTTTTTAATCCGATTACATTTTTAAACTGTTTCATTAAAATTCTTATAATCAAGTAATAAAATCACAAAGCAAAAAATTATTTGCAGCTGAATGTTGTAAATGGATAATAGGCTGAAAAGACTTCAAAAGTTAGTTATTTCTTGGTCAGGGAAGGGGGAGATTTCTCTTTAATTTCTATAAAGAGTGTGTTTTACGTGGCCAGGAGGAGGGAATCAATAAATTAAATCAATTAATTTAAGTAAAGAATTATTTATGAGGAATATGCCAGGTGCATCAGTAGTGGGCTTCTTGAATAGTTTTACGATGATATGAGCTATAGGACAAATTATCAGACCTGGTCAAAAATTCAGGGTGATTGGGTCAGTTAGGACACGCAACTCTTGGGGTGCCTGGGTGGCTGGATCCTTACGCGTCTGCCTTTGGCTCAGGTCATGATCCCAGCATTCTGGGATCTAGCCCTGCACTGGGCTCCCTGCTCAGCGGGAAGCCTGCTTCTCCCTCTCCCACTCCCCCTGCTTGTGTTCCCTCTCTCGCTGCCCCCTCTCTGTGAAATAAATAAACAAAATCTTTGAGAAGAAGAGGGAGGAGGAGGAGGAGCAACTCTCGATCTCCAGGTCTCAAGCATAGAGCTTACGTTAAAAAAAAAAAAAAATCAGAATGATTTTCCCATCACTGCCACTAGCCACGCAGCACACGTCAGAAATGTGTTATAGCTCCAAATCACGCTTAAAAGTTGGTTTCCAAATTCAACAGATACCACATAAACCAAAACGGCAACCAGCCACACAGTATTTGAAAAGTCGGAGCAACTTTAGCCAATCAGCAAACAGCATCCATGACCAAGCCAGGTCCTCTCCCCCAGGCGTCCTCGTGAGGTCCCCACCCCCACCCCGGTAATAAAGCTGAAGGCGAACACAGCGCTGAAGGTGCAGGCTCCCCACCGACTCATATCCTAGCCTCACTACTACAGTGGCCCCTTATCCCTAGGGGGATACATGCCAGACCGCCAATGGACGCCCAGTCCTCGGAGAGTAAGGCCGGCTACACACACACTCTGATAAAGCTCTGTGTACAAATTAGGGTAAGAGATTCACAACACTAATAATAAAACAGAACAATTATAATAATACACTGTAATAAAAGTTGCGTGGATGTGGTCTCTCCCTCACAAAATATACTGTATGTACCCCTCTCCGGACGTGAGAGAATAAAATGCCTACGAGACGTGAAGAGACGTGAGGGCGACGCATTCAGAAGCAGCGCGCGGCGCAGGGCTACTATTGACCTTCTGAAGATTGGTCGGAAGGAAATTCATGGGCTTCCCTAACGCCTTGACCCCGGGGCTGAAACTGCCAAAGCCAAACGGCAGATAAGGAGGACTACTATAACTGTGTAACCTTGGACGAGGCCTAACCTCTCTGAGCCTCAGTAACCTTGTAAACACACAAATAATAAATACCCACCCCAATTGGCTTGTATGGATCCCAAATGCAGTAACACGAGGCCTGGATCATCCGTGGCAAAGAGTTGGGTGTTAAATGCCCTAAATGTACACTTTCACACGTGGACAGTGCATGACAATATACACGCACACAGAGAACAATTACTAATCAAAAAGGAATAATTAGAGAATCCTTTTTTCATTTGTAGTCTTTTTTTAAATTGAATAACCTATGTTTTAATTACAGATATTGGTACAAAAAAATAGTAAACAATGATCCTGAGTTCCAGTGCTGAAAATGACAATCCAATATTCAGTTTATCTTGATAAAAGCAGTAAGATTTAAAACAATTGGTAAAGATAGCATTAAAAAGAAAGACCTAATAAATTCAATTGTACTTCCCAACTCACATACTAACAAGCATTTGTTATTTACCTCTGATAAAAAATATTTATGGAAGAGGATTCCAATACTTTGCCTTGAAAAAATTTGAATGTATTGAAAATGTTCTCCAATGAGTCAGGAAATTTAAGGAATTTTAAGATGCATTTTAAATTAAAGCTCAGGTCTCACCCTGAATGAAATAGTCTAGTTGCTAGCTTTTCAGGATGCAGATTCTAGCTCCATTCCAGTTTTATTATTAAGAAATTTAAGATTTTCTAATTTCCTTTGGTCACTTAATTTTTTTAATTTGAACCACTACAACAATGTATGGCAGAATCTGCAAATAAAAGCTTTAAAAATAAATTACAACACCCCAATTGCTGGCAAGGATGTGGAACAATAGGAATTCTTATTCATTGCTGGTGGGAATGCAAAAAGGTACAGCTACTTTGGAAAACAGTTGGCAGTTTCTCACAAAACTAAGCATACTCTTACCATATGACCCAGCAATCGCACATACTGGCCTTTACTGAAGGAGCTGAAAACTTACGTCCACATGAAAGTCTGTACATAGATGTTTAGAACAGCTTTATTCATAATTGCTAAAACTTGGAATCATCTATGTCCTTCAGTAGGTGAATGGATAAATAACCTGTGGTACATCTAGACAATGGAATATTACTGGCACTAAAAACAAATGCGCTATCAAGCCAGGAAGACATGGAGGAAACAACGCATATTACTACGTGAAAGAAGCCAATCTGAAAAGGCTACATACTGCATGATTCCAACTATATGGCATTCTGGAAAGACAAAACTATGGAGACAGCAAAAAGATCAGTGGTCACCAGGGATTCTGGGAAGGGAGGGACGAATAGGTGTAGCACAGAGGATTTTTAGGGCAGTGAAACTATTCTGTATGATGCTATAATGATAGATACATGTCATTATACACATTTGTCCAAACCCACAGAATGTACAATACCCAGCACGAACCCTAATGTGAACTATGGACTCCGGGTGATACTGATGTGTCTATGTAGGTTCATCAGTTGTAACAAACATACCATTCTAGTGGGGGATGTCATTAGTGTTGAAGGTTATGCATGTTGGGGGACAGAGGGTATGTAGGAACTCTCTGTACTTTCCACTGTGAACCTAAAGCTGCTGTAGAAAATAAAGTTTATTAATTAATTTAAGATCAATAAGAGGAGTACAGGCAATGAGTGGATCATATACAATTATAGCTTAAGATGATTATTTCAATGTTTCTATAAATTTCAAGGCAGTACATAAGAATTAAGCTTAACAAGTCAGAGTCTAAGGTATGTATTAAGCTGTACACGGTACTTCCCTTCAGAGGATTAAAATATACATTAACCCCATTTCCAAAAGCTGCTTTTAACATTTCTTTTCAATGCTATATATTTAAATTATATTAAGTTCCTTAAATGCCTAGATAAGTGAGAGAATGAAATTTAATTACAGGTTATTTCCAATGTTATGTATTTAGGCAATATAATGTAGCTAGGTAACTTTGAATATCAACTTGTGCTAAGGTTTTAAGTAGCATCAATAACTAAGAAAACCACTAATAGGTTAGTCTTTATTAGTGTTTTCTACAAATTTTTAAAATGATAGATAAAATCTAGCAATTCCAATTCCTTAACCCCTAGTCTTAATTGTTGTTACAACAAATCCTAAGAAGATTTTACATTTTGCTACACTTTTGACATGGATAACTTCTGTTACTGAACAATCAATTTCCATATACCTAGTCAGACTACAGTGTGAGAAAAGGTCTTGAAAAAAATTATAAGGGCATTTCTCCTGAACTTTCATTTTTTTATGAAAATTAGGTACAAGAAAACCCCTCTTCTAATTCAGCATATTAAAACATTCAAGCAAAGATCACACTATCACTTACATATAACCCTACCCTTGTGGTGTCTAACTTTATCCTGAATAACATTTAGAAGTTTCGAAAGAACATGAAAGCACATTAGAAAGAGAGCCACTTCAAAATAAAAGTTATTTTCTAGCTAGATCTGGAATGTAACTTGTCTAAAATGAACATTAAAAATAAACTGAGTTCAAATGTAGGGAAATTATTAAATGCCTACAGACATTTTTATATACAGATGTTTGAGGGTTTTAAGACAATGAAATGGATGCATGCACACTTAAGCATTCTAGTATAATTTCACTAATGTATTTGTTTATTGCCTAACATTTCAAAAAACAACTAGCATTCACTGGTTATCCAATTGTCATGCTGCTTCTTTGAACAAATGTTTTGTTCATTAGTACAACTTTCTCATATTTTTTTACCAAACCATGTAAAAAAAAAAATCTGTGCTCCCACTTCATCTCCATTCCAAGTGAGAATTAACACTTTCAAATCATTTCTGTCTTTAATTCTGGTGATTACCTTCATAATGTATATCTATACTGCTAATTTTCATTGGACCTCATCTGACTCCCCATCCTAAAAATAAGAATTTAATTTATACTAGTCCCTCTTAATCCTTCCAGTTCTTCATGTAAGAATTAAAAAGGAATAATAGAGCTATTACCTTTACTACTGAAATAAACGTAAAACCATATTCATCCATCAGTGTTGTGCAGCATCAGGATTTCTCCACATATGAGATGTCCTCATCCCATTTCAAACTCACTTCTATTCTATATGCTTTTACTTTCACATTGTCAGGGTGGATTTTGTTTACAATCTTGTCTTCCATGTTTAATCTACTGATTAATTCTAAAACATCTGAACATCAATATGCAGCATTTAAAATATTAAAAAATATTAAACTGGGCCCAAACCATTAAGAGTAAAACCCACTTCTGAGTTCTCTAATACCTAACTTTAAAGAAAGAAAACTGAATTGGCACACTGTACAGTTTAGAATTGGGAGGGCGGGGGGGGCGGGGAATTACTTTAAAAAAAAACTCTATCAAGCTGAATTCAATATGAGATTTCTTAAGTGGTTTGTGCTCTTGGATAAGCACAACTTGGGTTAGATGTGTTAAGTATTTATTTTCATTACTTGAACCTGACTGCTGCATTATATTAGGAAAAGACCACACAGCACATGATAATAGGCTTGGTGAAAATATTCTCTCCCTGGAAACCTGACAGGGTTTTCTTTCCTTCAGAGAAATGAGTTTCTTCAAACCAAGTTTAAAAGATGGCACACTCAATCATAACTGACAATGTCTGCTAGAAAAGTCTGAACGTTTTGGCTTCAGAATGAGTATAACAGACCCTTGACATTTCAAAGTCTAAGTCCTGAGATTTTTGCTCAAATTCAAAAATATTCCGAATAAATTTATACAGGTTCCTGGTTTTCTTCAGAATTACACTTTCACCTTGTGCCATAGTTTCTTACACATACTTTCACATGCAAATTATTAATCTTTTTAATTTCTCTCATAGAATAGCCATTGTATTCATTTGCTAGGGCTGCCATAACAAAGTACCACAAACTGGGTGTTTATACAACAGAAATGTATGCTCTCTCAGCTCTGGAGGCTACAAATCCAACATCACAGTGTTGGCAAGATTTGTTCCTTCCGAGGGCTGTGAGAATTTGTTCTGTGCCTCTCAGTTTCTGGTGGTTTGCAAGCAATCTTTGGCATTCCTAGACTTATATAATCATCACCCTGATCTCAGCCTTCATCTTCATCTGATGTTCTCCCTACGCATGTCTATGTTCAAATTTCCCCTTTTTATAAGGACACCCATCATATTGGATTAGGGCCCACCCTAAGGACTTAATATTCACTACCTACATCCACAATGACCCTATTTCTGAGTTACATTATAAGGTACTGAAAGGACTTCAACATACGCATTTTGGGGGACAGTCCAACCCATAGCAGTCATTTTCACATGATAAAATTTGACATCTTCCAATCACTACATATTGTCTGGATAACTGCTGAATTTCCCATGCCTATAATAGAACCTGGCACATAGGAGAGATTCAATAAATATTTGTGGAATGAATGAGTGAATAAATGCATGAGATTGTAAGTGAGGGAAGAAACTGTGACTGCTGAGAGATTTGCTAGGCCACATCATTAGCTGAGTAATGCCATTCTGCATGGCATTTAGTGGGAATTAGGACTATGCCTTGGCGAAATTGCAAAATACCATATACCCCATGGACCTCTAAGGTCACTCGTAAATAGTCAAAATCATTAATGTTAAAACTCAAAAATGTCAAAACCCATAAAACCCAGGAACTATTCTACATATTTTTAATGATTTCTTTCTTAAGGGAATGATAGTAGAAAAGAAAGTATCAGAAATAGGGTAGTAAATTATTTCTATTTAAATAAGTCATAGAATGCGTTATTAAGAGAGAGCAAAGGTCACTAGATGAAACAGTATCAGCCAGATACATTACAGCACCATTTATAGGTAATCCATTGCTATAGCACTAAATCAGGTGATTCCTTGTTACAATAACTCTTCTGCTATTTTAATAACTAAACCACTTTGGACAAGATCCAAGAGGAATTGTACACACTACAGTAAATTGTACATAACAAGCCTCTATTCTTTTTACGCTAACATTTTCAACATAGACTCTCAATAGACAATACCCACATAACAAGGGATTGAAAGTATTCTTTTCTAGTTCTCCTAATCATCTCATTCAAAGCATATCATTTCCTGGGTACTCGGCTTTAAAAAACTGTATTACTATAAACTTTAAATTCAAGCTCTAGATAGGTCTACATTCATTTCAGAAGCGTCTTGAAATGTTGAATTATCTTCTTCAATTTCCTTCAGTCATTTATTGTAGCTGCCAAACTGAAATGGCGCACCTAAAAGGCAACAATAAACTGAAAGCAAATAATAAAAAAGTCTCTTAAATGTTTCATTTATAAAAGCTTATTTTTCCCCACCATCAAATTTTGTACACTATCTGAAATAAATCACTTTACAAAATTGACATCTTGCATGCAGTTATTCTGCCACAATACATTTGCTTAACTTCAAGTTTTATGGGGGGGGGAGCTAGCATCTTTTCTCAACCTTTTATGAACAGAAGAATAATACAGAGCTAGACTGGTTTTGGTTTTTGGCCTTTTGGGGGTGGGGGGGACAGAATTAAAATTGAACCTCAACTGCCAATAGAGATCACTATAGCTATCCCTTTTCTAGATAATTTTACTAATCCTTCCTGGCTATATTAAACATTATGCCATAAAATGAACACTTTTGAAAGACACATCAAGTCAGAGGGCAGCTGCTCCCAAGAGTACTCTATGACACTCACTCTGATAGGAAAACACACCTTCTAACCGAAAACATTCAAAGCGTTTTCTTAAAATTCTGTCAAAAGCAATATAATAGCAAATTAAAGTAGAACAAATCTACAGAACTCTACTATGAAGTCCTGTATACTTTTCTCCCTAACATATTGTTAATGATAACTATAATATGCTAATATACAATATAAACAAACTGTAGTTTGTATTTCCAAAACTGAGGCATTTTAGACCAGGATACAGAGAAAAGGAAATGTTTTTATTAGTAAAGTACATTCAGATCACATTTATATAAAATAGGTTGCTACCAAGGTCATTTGGTAAAGGAGCCATTTGGGCAAGGGCAAGTTTATGAACTATGCTATGCTTTTTCTTCCCTTTATATACCAAACTTAGCTATTACATGAGGGTCAGAATCACTGTTCAAATCTTTCTCAGTTAATGTCACTTTGTAAAGCCAGAATTTCTGACAATTTGCTGCATAAAATTATAGTTTCACTATATCATAAACTGAATGATTCCTACAGCATCTCTTTCTCCAATGACCTACTTAAGAAATAAGTATCTATATTCAATATATTGTCCATTTTTGAAGCATTTGCTACATTTCTTGTCAATTTTAAAACCCTTATTTAGAAATAATACCAATCCATTTCTAATAGCTAAGTAGAACAATTTTTTAATCTGTAACGTATCTTAAAAACCAATCAACTTGACATAGCCTCCTAATTCCAGGAATGTAAACCATAATTCAACCTTCAAACTTCCTCTTAACATATTCTACTTTACTAGAATGAATTCCCATCCTGCAACTATGAACAAGAAAATTGTACTTAAAATAATATTAAAAGACAAAAATCTCATTATTTAGTATTAGATTAATAGTCTATAATTCTAATCTTAAAAATATCTATAGCTATAACCTCTCCAACTTGTTAATTCCCAAAGAGATTAATAAAAGATGTGATTAACAGCTAAACTTAGAGCAGACTGTCATTTGGAAAAAACTATGTTAACAATAACTATATCATAGTCAAATAGATAACCCATCACCCTTTATGGTTCTGACTAAGGTTAATGAGCACAATTTGTCATAAATTTTCCAGTAACTCTGAAAACTGAACTGAACAAAAAGACTACTTTTTTCATAATACTTTATAAAAACAGAATAAAGGCTGGAGCTGTCTTCCTTGGAACCTGAAAAGTATTTGGCAATGTAAATGTCATTAAATATTTGTGAAATGAATAAACAACAACAACAGAAATGAACACCCACTGCACTACTACTATGAAATACTACCAAGTATTTCAAATTCTACATTAAAAAAGGAATACACTCAATTGTTTTTTATTTCTACTAATAAAACAATGAAAGTATTATTCACTAAAAAGCTCCAATTTAACAGAATTTAGAGTTGGACTTTCACAAACCAATAACTTGGCTAATGATTTTCTGCAACTGTATGACATTGTTCATTTTTTTCTTTATGAAATTAGAAAATACACAGAAATGCAAGTTATAAGTTTCTTTGTAGTAAATAACACATGTATACTATACTTGCTCATAATAACACTTACTTCTCTCATGAAGAAGTTACTTTTTAAAAAAGCTAGAAATTTGAGAGCATGAGGGTGAAAAAAAAGGAATGAAGTAACTCTAAATGTTCTTCCACTTCAAAACTTGTCTGACATCTGAGCCAGAAGACCCTCTGTCTCAATCAGTGACTTCCTCTTCATGTGTCATAGAAAGAGTGCAACATGCTTTACAAAATCCATTACATTTTAAGACCACTTCCAATATCTTCTACCATAAATCAAGAAATCCATTTGTTCAAGGTTACTTATGGAGAATTAATCACACAGAAAATTTTAACAACTTCTTTTTCAAAAATTAAAGTACTTTACTATACTTGGCATTCCTATACATAATGATGTAGATTCAAAGACTGAAAGCATTAAGAACATATAATTAAAATTCAAGGACTCAGACATTTAAAAAAAATTTTTAATACATAGAATTCTCTGTAACAAATATTCTGGAAAAATAAATCAGAATATAAACACAATATTATCTCCTGTGGACTTGTCCTCTCCTTAAGTGTGGCATTATATAAACATAGAACATTGATCCAAAATACCTGTATGTACTTGATTTCACCTCAAAAACATGTAATCAAAAAATCTGAAAAAAAAGAGATCTAAGGGCACAATGCATAAGCAACAAAAACTCATGAGTTTCTCTATTCCTAATGATTTCTATAACGTATCTTCCTAATTTCAAGGGCAAATTTACACAAAAGAGAAAAATAAACAGTCAGCTATACAACCTTTACAGTCCTTTATTGATAGGGTATCACCATCATGCCAAAATTCAGCCATCAATATACAGCCTCATTTCCCATCTAAAGTTAATGAAAATATATTTTACCTCAAATGGGACATAGAGGCAAATTGCCAAGAATTAAAATATAACCTTAAAGTTTTAATTTCACACTTCAAATATCAAAAAAGCAATAATTCCCAAAATCATGAAAACATGATAAAGTAGCTACATAGAAAAAAAAAAATGGACATTTAAGTCATTTCATCCTTTATTAATATTATATAGTGAAAACAGATGTATTTATAACTTTAGCCTTCAGATAGCATACTTCATAAAGTCATTATTCACTTAAAACAGACAAATGTTTACAAAGAACATTTAATTTAAATTTCCTAGTTGCTTATAAAATGGTACTTGAAAGGTTGACCTATATAAGGAAATAAAGAGTCTTGTCAAGAGAGATGATAAACTATAAATATAAAATATATCACAATGTTAAAAACCTCATCACGCTCTATAGGAAAATCAATAAAGATAACTTGATCTTTCTAGGGAAAAGAATATTTAGCATTACAAATTTAAAATGTAAATTTTATATATGAATTCAATAATGAATACATTTAAACCTTGCATTGTCATATAATCATCTATTTTGTGGAAAACAATAAAGATGATGTACTTTTTCCACATGTGTACATCAAAACCAAAGGGTTAATTTTTACTTTTTCCTTTATTGGCAACTTTGGATGCATTTTTAGGTTTTGGTTCCCAAAGGGCATTTTTCACAAATCTTGAAGCTGCACCTCTATCCAGCTTGCCAGCCTTTTTCTTGTCTGTTATTTCTTTGACTCTGTTCATGTACACTCTGATTCTTTCCTTAAAGATAGAAAAGGAAAAAAAAAGGCCATAGATTTACTAAGCTGTTCACCACCACTAAGTTTTATTATACTATACCTCAGTTAAATTCAACAGATATGTATTCATTGCCTATTGAGTGGTGCTAGTAAGTGCAAGTGAATAGGATAAACATGCTCCATGCTCTCCTGGAGTTCATACTCTGGGGGGAATAGACATTAAAAAGTCATTTCGGAAGTATTTGGAGTGTTTCAAAAGGGGAAAAACTAGACTAAGACATCATTACAGAGATAAACAATTGTTTACATGTGGTTATACATTTCTTAATTTTACATTAACCTAAATCCACATAATAACTCTTATGTATCTGAAGTCTATAATCTAAAATAGAGCTCTCATATACTTGTATGCAACATACAAATTAAACTCTCTTGAAACTTTTCTAAACAGGAAATGGAAGAAGTAGTACTTAACTATTTTTTTATTTTACCTTCTAGTATCAAAATTAAAATAAGCAAAATGAAAATACAAGATCTTTTGTTCAATTTCATAGTTTTGATTGATAAGCACATGATACTTTCTAATGAAATATACAGTTCTTTTTTTTATTTTATTTTTTTTAAGATTTTATTTATTTATTTGACAGAGATAGAGAGACAGCCAGTGAGAGAGGGAACACAAGCAGGGGGAGTGGGAGAGGAAGAAGCAGGCTCATAGCGGAAGAGCCTGATGTGGGGCTCGATCCCAGAACGCCGGGATCACGCCCTGAGCCGAAGGCAGACGCTTAACCGCTGTGCCACCCAGGCGCCCCCCCTTTTTTTTTTTTAAAGATTTTATTTATTTGACAGAGATAGAGATAGTCAGCGAGAGAAGGAACACAAGCAGGGGGAGTGGGAGAGGAAGAAACAGGCTTCCAGCAAAGAAGCCTGATGTGGGGCTCAACCCCATAATGCTGGGATCATGCCCTGAGCCGAAGGCAGACGCTTAACGACTGAGCCACCCAGGCGCCCCAAAATATACAGTTCTAATCAGACTTTACAAGGTGAGAAACACAATAGGTTGCCATACCACTTCAAATCTTCTGAGACCATTAATCAGAATAAAGGGCTATTCTATACTTTCACTAGAGAAATAAAGGGGATGAGAGCTGTAAAATAGCATAGTAAATGATCACTGATAAAAAGAAAGTTTCATTAAAATAATCAAAATATAGAAATATATTCAGAAAAACGTAGACCCCAAGAATTTTTTAATTGTGAAAGGCTGACAACTCTGCTCAAAATCCTCTCATGGCTCTCTACTTCCCTTAGAGTAAAAGCCCAAATCCTCCCAACACACACCCACCCCAGCCTTGCTTGGAATGATCTTCCTCAAATATCCACACAGCCATTCCCTTTCTCCCTTCCAGTTCGCTCAAATGTTAACCTTGTTAATAGGCCCTACCTTTAGAATTTAAAATGGCAATCCTACTCAAGTACTCCAATTTCCCTCATCCTACCCTACTTTTTTCCCCCCTAACATAATTTTCTAACATACTATATATCTACATATTTATTATTTGTTTATGTTAACTGCTTGTCTCCCTCCACTAGAGTCTGGCATCTGCCACAAAGGTAGTAGTATTTATCAGCTTTATTCACAGAGGAATCATCTCACTTGGATATAATGCCTGGCTTCCAGTAGGTACTCAATTATTTGTTGAATAAATAAATTGACTATTTTCAAAGCCTTTCCCCATTCATGATACATATGACAAATAGGTTTACTCTCACACACTAACTCTGTGATCAATTAGTGATGTCTGTCACAAGGTCAGAAAAGGGGAATGGGTTTATGTATGCTTTTTATGTGCCAACCATGGTCTAGAATATGAATGTACTCCTCCATAAAGTGGGTTCTGACAGAGAAAAAAGACAGATGATGATTTTATCCGTTTCCAATGACAGAATCAAGTATTAAGACACTACAAATAGCTTTGTGTTAAAGGAAAAATGAGAAACCTTATAAATGTAAAGACCATATAGAAAGTTGAAAACAGATGATATAGGGCACACTTCTTAAGATTTTAAAGTCGGTATCACTGGTCAAATCAAGATCTGTGCCTCATATTGTTTTACATTTTTGCTTTAAGTATTTTTCACAATTTCTGTACTTAAAAATAAATTTGTTTTTCCCCTAAGAACTTTAAAAGAAGACATTGCCTTAGTCCATATACTTATAAAATGAAGACAAGATATCTGGTTTACTCATTTTTTTTATAAATAAATGACCAAGTTTTCTACTAAACACACATATCAACCACCATAAGACTTGAGAATAATAATACAGTGTCAAGTGTATTTCACATATTTACCTTATATATTATGAACACAAAAAATAAATTTATTAATATTCTTATTCATAAACCCAAGTCAAGAAGGTAACCATAAGTTAGATTTCTAATTTTTTCTTTCATATTAAATGATTTAATTTTTGAAGTCAGCAAAAACTCCAAGATACTAGACCTTATATACTGTACTTATACATCCAAATGGAATACAAAGACAAACCTAGATGATTTATTACAGGTTGTAAATATGTCACTAATGCAGAATTACTGGACAGTACACATACAACTGGTGCCAAAAAAGCTTTTAGCTTTGTTGCTGAACTGGATTCTTTACTGCTGAGAAAATGAATTAATGGAAGAATTGAAAAGGTGGAGGAGAAACTTTCCCGTCTTTGCTAGTAAATCAACTAGAATATACTTTTAAGAATTGTGCAAGAGTTAAAAAAAAAAAAAAGGCAGTTGTAGAGATGAACAGGATTTCAAGAATTTATAGAAAAAATAATATGGAAGATATAAATAATTACTTGAATTGTAACATTTTCCCATCCAGAGATTTATGTAATATATGGAACACCATTTCTCTGACAAAGGTAAGGAAAAGACATGATGAAATCTGGCTCACTTTCATAATTTGAACTCTAAATAATTTTGTTCTTCCTAACTAGTATGATAAAGGTCCTGTAACTCTGACTTCAGGAATACCACAACAAACAGATAGTCAAACAAAAAGAAAGTTACTGCAATCTTACCAATTCCTGCTTTACTGGATGTTCCTTAGGATTAACTCCCTGAGTTGCCAAATAAACTACAAGACAAAGATTTCATGGAATAAAATGGCATATATATTAATTAAGAGCATTAATTAAAGAAACTCTAGTTACAAAAAAGAAATGTCACAAAAAATGATTAACTAAATCTTAAATTATTCAACCTGTACATAATATTAAATTTTTTTGTGCCTCATGGATATCTGGTAACCTGGCTTAAAAGAAATATATATCTGACTATTAAAATTGCCATAAAGTATAACTGTATATAAAGTGCTAGCATTTAAAAAATAAATCACCTTTGACACAATAAATAATTTGCTAATTAACTCCAAATTAATATACATACCCCAAAACATTGAATTTAATGTGTAAGCAGAAACTAAATCCACTTTAGCTTGTTCAAGGGGGTCCAACTATTAACAAAAAAAAAAAAAGAGAGAGAGAGAGAGAAAAGAAAAAAGAAATACATACAAATTTTGAGCACCATCACATTATTTTAAACTTTCACCAAATACAATGTATTAAAGAGATGTTTCTTTCATTTCCTATAATCCAATAACCAAATGATCTTGAAATAATTTGCAAAAAGAAAAACTTCTGTTAACCAGTGATTTTTGTCCACAAATTTTCACTTTAGGATATCATCTTTAGTTAAACAAGGAATGTGTATAATCTAAGAAAAATTCTTTTCAATTATTTTAATTTTAGGAGTTACGATCTGGATTTTGTACGTCAAAAGTAATTTATCAATATAAACATTGTACATGATGCATTTATGTATAAGAGGCAGGCTAAAATGCTTAGGCAATACCAAAGACAGAAGAAACATAATGAGATTTGTTTTAGACTGTCAAAGTCAATTTACTCTTTTTGTCGTATAGGGTTTCCAGAAACCCTGATAACATCATTGTAATATTTAAAAGGTCAAAGATAGAGTCTGTCAAAAGAACGTTGTGAGTGCTCCTTTTTTTCTCAAAACCAAGTCAAAATAAATATATAGTTAGGAAGTATTTCCTAAGGTTGGAATTCTGTTTTGTTTTTACCCCCTAAAAATACCCAAACACTTATAAAATTGAAATTAAGGGGAAAAGGAGCACATGTCATTAATCTACATCTACTTCTATATGTTTTCATAACATAGCACTCTGTTTTAAGAATTACATTTTTAGAAGTTACATTTTTAAAATACCTTCTGCAGCAACTCATTTCTAGAAACAGACATCATGGTCTTCAGCATCTCATCCACAGCACCAATGGAATTCTCAAATGTTGATAAATACTCGTGAATTTCTACTGGATAATCTTCATTAATTTCTTCACCTGCCATTATGACCAACTGGAAAAAAATTAAATTCTTAGAATTCATGGGAGACAGAGATTGCTCTTTAGTATACAAAAACAAAATCAATAGGTTATATCATGTATTTAAAAAGTACTAAAAGAGTTAAAACCTGAAGACAACTAAACAAATCTTCTTAAAATATAATTCTAGAGCAACTACACTCAATCTTCCTCTCCTCAAATTGTTTGAGGTGGTAGGAGGAGAAGAGAACCCACCCAAGTCCTCTAATGCTATACCTATCAGAGCCTCAATGCCTTTCAAGAACAAAAGGCCAAACATGGATTATCAATAATCAAAATCCCACATTTTAAAAACTTCCAAAAAAAAAAAACCCATTGAAGTCAAAGACCAAGCGAAGCTATTAAAGTATGATGAGTATAGCCTATCCCTCATGCTTGCTGAAAAAATAATAAGCTCTTTCTTTGAAAAACTTATATATTTTAGCCCTTCTAAATTTAGGTGTTGATCTAGCAGCATGGTACATTAAACTAAAAAATTAGAAAACCTAGGTCTGAAATAGCTTATGACTACTTATTACTAAAATAATTTTTAAGCCTGTATTTACATTTATATATATTCTTTAAGCCTCTTTAAAATATAAATAACAAATTCAGAGAGTCCATAAATCACATATAGTCTACCAGCAGAAAAGAGGAAACTTGGGAGAAATAAATGATATGATTTTCATTTAGGCTAGAGTATATCTTGACAGCCCACTCTTTTATTGTTTTTTTTTTTAATGATTTTTTATTATATTATGTTAGTCACCATACAGTACATCCCCGGCTTCCGATGTAAAGCTCGATGATTCATTAGTTGCGTATAACACCCAGTGCACCATGCAATACATGTCCTCCTTACTACCCATCACCGGTCTATCCCATTCCCCCACCCCCCTCCCCTCTGAGGCCCCCCGTTTGTTTCTCATAGTCCATAGTCTCTTATGTTTCATTCCCCCTTAGAAGCCCACTCTTTTAAAATTCACATTTATATCATAATACATATCTATGTGAGAAAAACCAAAATCCACACCAACATATTTAATATGATATCCAAGACCAAATTTTCAGAAGCAATTCTAAGCCATATGTAGCATCCGTAGGTTTGAAAAATATATATTAGCTGAAAATACCTCTTTCATTACAAAGCTAAGTAGAACAACCAAGAATGTGTAAAATAGCAACGCACAGAATTGAAGTTAAGAGACTTGGGCTTTCTGTCTTGCTTGATCACTGACTTTGTCACCTTAGATAAATCACTGAAAGTCTCTGGGCCTCAAATATTTCATCCATAAAATAAGGAAGTTGGTCTAATGATCTGTAAAGACCCTTATAATTCTAAATGTTATGACTATGTTCCTTAACTTTAAAAAGTACTATAGGAATATTTAGTGACAATGTATGAATATTTCTATTCAACAAGTACATTCTCCTGAGACATCTGGTTTCATTAAAAAAAAAAAAGTGAAGTCCATCTGACTATCACTACTAGAGTCTACTAGATAGAGTTACTATCTAACTACTGTGCAACCAGCAACTGAACAAAGGACTCTGATAAAAGAAAACCACACAAGAAGGAATTGTGACTTCCTATTTCAAAAAGCTAACTAAAAATATGTATTTGCCTCCCATCCCTCCCAAAATCTTTCCAAAATGGCATAAGAAATCCAAACATAAGTCCATGGTAATGTTGGAAACCCAAAACAGCATGTATCCATCAGCAGACCTCAACAGCACAAATTTTTGGAAGCTAAAGAGCAAATGGGATCAGGGTGATAGGAAAGAGAGCCAAGGAGCCTGCAATCCCCCACAAACAAAAGAGAAGGTGAATGCATGAAGAACTCCAAGATGAAGGGCACTAAGAACTGGGCCATGAGGAGTGAAAACAGCTAAACCAAAATCTCTAGATCTTGGAAGGCTCTAGCAGCTACTGCCCAGATAATGGTATAAGTACAAGGGATACACTGCAAATACAGAGAAAACTTAGTGTTTCTTCTCCTTATGCAGAATTTTAGGCCAATAA
Organism: Ailuropoda melanoleuca; assembly: GCF_002007445.2. Classification (NCBI taxonomy): domain Eukaryota; kingdom Metazoa; phylum Chordata; class Mammalia; order Carnivora; family Ursidae; genus Ailuropoda; species Ailuropoda melanoleuca. Next base: position 91,120,634 of record NC_048221.1, read on the forward strand.
ATTAAAAATCTGGATGAAAAGAATGAGGTGCTCAGGGTAGGGGAATCAATTATCAAAATTAACTTCAAAAGAAGTATGTAAACCAATTAGATTAACCACAGAAAAAAAAACTTTAAGGTCAAAGATCTACCCTCCAAGAAGGCTCCAAGTCTAGAAGATACAGGTAATTTCTTTCAAACCTTTAAGAAACAGTTAATTCTTATAGTATTTAACTGTTTAAGAACACAGAAAAAGATGAAAAACTGAGATACCTATTTCATAACACACAAAAATAAACTCCAGAGGAATTAAAAAGGTAAATGTATAAACATATTAAAAGATTATTAAAATATTTATATAATCCAAATGAAACCCAAATGCTACAAAAGGAAATGAGTGACAGACTTAACTACATAAAAACTGGAAAAAAAAATCTACGTGGTAAAAGTATACCATAAGCAAAGTTAAAAGTCAAGAAACAGCCTGGGAGAAAACATTTGCCAAAATATAATAAAGAATTAGTTAGATTATATAGAGAATTCCTACAAATTAAAATAATACAGACATCTCCCATCAGAATGGCAATAATATTAAAGATGAGCAAAGTTCAATGTAGGCCAGGGTATACAATGAAGGTGGAATATAAATTGGTATAGATTTTTTTAAATGTAGATACCCTTTGACTCAGGAAGTCTTAAGAATTTAGCTTATAGAAATCCTTGTATACATACATACAAATTTATTAAAATGGACACCTTGAATGCTTCTCTCAATCTCTCCCACGTTCTCTTGCATCAGTTTTTCCCTCTGCTCTAACATGAACCATAAGCTTACCACACTTTATTTCTCCATCTTTGGCAACAAAAAAACATCTTGACTTCCTATCCCGTCCAGGTAAAACCCCATTTTCCAACCCTTGAAAGAAGTGCTTATACTAACAGTCCCAATTCCTCTCCTTCCAGTCTTTCCTAAATCGGCTACAGTCAGGTCCCCTCCTTCTCACTCAAAATTGCTCTTGTCAAGGTCACTCACACAGTCACACTGTTAAATCCTATGGTCAATTCTCAGTTATCACTTGACATGGTTCACTCCCTTCCTTTAGTTTCTAGGGCATCACATTTTCTTGGTTTCCCTCCTACCTCACAGCTGCTTTCTTGGTCTTCTTTGCTGCATCCTTTTCATATCCTCAGCCTCTTATCCTTGATATGCTCACAGGCTGTCCTTAATCCTTTATTCCCCTAGGTAAGCTCAGGACTTCAAATTGCATTAATATACTGATGACTCCCAAGTCTTTATCTCCAACTCGTACCTCCCCATTGAACTCCAAATCACGTTTCCAACCGCTTACTCAATACCTCTGGTTGAATGTTAATAGATTCTCAAATGCAATATGCCCAAACTAAAATCTTGCCTGCTATCATCTTTCCAACTCCACCTTTCCAAATGTTCAGACCTAAAATTATAGAATGGTGCTTGACTCCTCTCTCTCACCCCATCTTTTAAGACATACTTCGAACCCAACCATGTCCCAGACCACCGCTATTGCTACCACCCTGGTCCAAGCCAGTCTAAGCCATCACCGTATCTTGCCCCAATTGTTGCACTAGCCTCCTAAATGGCTCTTTGTTTCCATTCTGACAGTTTATTATCAAGAAAGCAGAGTGATCATTCCAAGTCTAAGTCAGATTATACCATAACCCTCCTTGGAAATTTCCAAAGGCTTACCACACTTCATTCAATAAAAGACAAAATCCTTACAATGGTTTAAAAAGCCCTGACTTGGGCGCCTGGGTGGCTCAGTCGGTTAAGTGTCTGCCTTCAGCTCAGGTCCTGATCCCCGGGTCCTGGGATTGAGCCCCACATTGGGCTCCCTACTCAGAGGGGAGTCTGCTTCTGTCTGTGTGTGTGCTTTCTCATCTCTCTCTCACTCTCCCTGTAAAATTAATAAATAAAAAATAAAAAAAATTTTAAAAAGCCCTGACTCCCTCTGCTGCCTCCTCTGTGCCCTCATCTCCTCCCACTCCATCTCTTCTTGCTCAATCCACTCCAGCCATAATGGCCTCACTGCTCTTCCCCTTCACATTGGGCATGCTCCTACCTCAGGACCTTTATACTTCTTCCCTTCCTAGAATACTTCTCCAGCACCAAGACCTTCAAAGTTCATTACTTCCCCTTCACCAGATCTCTACTCAAACATCACCTATAGGTAATCTTTTCCTGACCACCCTTCGTTAAAATGCATCTTCCCGACTTCCAGGGCTCTATCTCCTTCTCTACCTCACAGTGTTTAGTAGCATGACATATTTATTTTATTCATTTACTGTCTGGCCACCTCCAAAAGAATGTAACCACATGAGAGCAGAAATTTCTATGTTTTGTTCAGTAGCGTGCCTGACAGTCAATTAACATTTGCTGAATGAAAAACCTCTAACATAATATTGGAAAGACTAATCTAAATATTCATCAATAGGGAAACAGTTAAATGAATTATAGCACATATATCCAAGAGTATTAAAAACAAATAAGTAAATGTTTATGTAGTAATATACAATGAGAAGTGGTGAAAAAATTCATAGGACATTTTATATAAAACAATATGTATCTAACATATGCCATTTGTTTTTAAAGGCCTATATATATGAAGATATGTAGAAAAAGGTCTAGAAAGAGATATACAAAAGAGAGAGATTCTCTCTGAGAAGGGGCAGGGATTAGGGCATAGGATCAAAGCAGACTCATTTTTTTTAACTCTTCATTCTTCATGATTCTTTTTTTTAAGAAAGCCAGCATGCGTACGCTAGCAGGGGATGGGGGAAGAGAGAGTAAGAGAATCTTAAGCAGCCTCCATACCCAGGACCGAGCCAAAGTGGGGCTCGATCTCACAACCCTGAGATCATGACCTGAGCAGAAATCAAGAGTCAAAGGCTTAACTGAGTCACCCAGGCACCCCTAAATTTTGTTATTTCAAAAAGCATGTACTAAAACTGTAATAAAGAATAAAGAACATGAAATTCAAATAAAGGCATATTTTAACAATGTATTTTGGCTTTTAACAAATACTGCAAATATAAAAGACACGGTAAGGCCTTTATTTTTTTCATCCAATTTTTCTATTTGAGAATATTTTTCCTCCCCAGAATCATGATGGGGATTTTTCCTGCAAATTATTCCTGGTCCATAAGCCCCAATAAACAAGTAGTTATTTATTGTTAAAATGGGTTAGGGTGAACGCTGAAAGCAAAGCAGTAAGAATAATTACCATCATTAAATATGAACTGAACCACTTGCCTTTTTCCTAACTAAAAAAATAAAGGCAAGGCAGACTACAAAATAATGGTCCTTCTATTACCAATAATTCCCTCCAATTCATATGATTTCTTCTAACATTTTATATAGACAGTTCCTAAATATTTGTTCCTTCTACAGGAAAAGCTACAAGGAGAGAACTACAGAAACTTCCCTCTGTTCCCTTTGCTACTCAGATCCCAGGACAAAGCCATGAAATGTATGGTATTAGCAGCAATAGAAAACAGTTGAAAATCATTGCCTATGAGCCAGGCACTATTCTAAATACTCTATACACATTAACTCATTTATCTGAGGGTCAATAACTTGCCCAAAGTTGTACATGGTAAAATGTCCAAAGAAGGGAAAGAAGAAAAGAACTCAACCTCCTCTGCTCCTTACCCTATCTCAAGGTCTATAGGTATTTCTCGCCCTTCAACCTGCTCCTTCTAAAGTACCAGCGGTGGAGATGGGAGAGGGCAGGAGAGAATGTGCCTCCTTCCATCCCTAAGTTCTGGCTAAGACTAAAGCGCAGATGGAGGGAATCCTCCCTAGTAATCCCCATAGGATGTTATTGCCACTCTCTCCCTCCTCTCACTGGTAAGGAAAGCCATAATACAGGCAGAAAAAGAGGGGTGCACAGCATCACACACAGAAGAGAGGCCATCATCCCCCTACCTCCTGCCGTCAATTCTCTTACTTCAGGAAGGTCAATCCAGTCAGGAGCCTGGGAGTGACCCCTCACCCCTTCCTCAGAGCCCAAATCCAATCAGTGCCATCAATGTGGTCTCAATATCCTTACACCACAAGCTTTCCTCCACTCTCACTGACTAGATCATTTCAAGAGCCTCTGAGTAGTCTCCCAACTGTCAATTTTTTCCACTCTCAATTTTAGAAAGTTACATTTTTCTTTTCTCTTTTTTTTGACTTTATTTTTTTCAATATTTTTTTATTATATTATGTTAGTCACCATAGAGTACATCCCTGGTTTTTGATGTAAAGTTCCATGATTCATTAGTTGCGTAAGACATGATTTTTCTATAAAGATACTCTAGTCATGGTACACCTCTGCTTAAAATCCTGCAAGAGCTTCCCAACCCCTCAGTATGAATACCAGGCCTATTATGACATGGCACTTGCTTATCTAACCTCATCTTTCATTGCTCCCCTCTTCCAATCCTATGGCTACAGCCACGATGGCAGTTTTCCAGATATGCCACACTCATTCACCCTAACCTTTCACTTATATGGTTCTCTGTGTATTAACCACTCTTTCCACTTAACTTTGTTCAAACTTTGGACTAAGATCAGGTTTTGCTTCAGCCAGTAAAGACTTCTCTGAGTGCCACTCTCCCATTCTCTCTGAAAAACACAACTACAAGCTGTGATTTCACTTAAAACACTATCTGGTATTGTCTGTTGGTGCACTTGACTTCCCTTTGACTACAAGCTCCTTGAAGAGGCTGTGTCATACTGATGTTCTATTACCAGCGGCTAACATGTAGAATGAATATGTCTCAATCTGCCCAAGACAATCCCAGTTTGTGTCTGTTGTTCCCGTTGACCATCCACTCAGCTCCCCATTTCTCTTTGAGAAGTCCCAGTTTGGGGGCGTCTGTCATTAAGCGTCAGCCTCTGGCTCAGGTCATGATCCCAGCTCCCAGCGTTCTGAGATCGAGCCCCACATGGGGCTCCCTGCTCAGCGGAAAGCATGCTTCTCCCTCTCCCACTCCCCCTGCTTGTGTTCCCTCTCTCACTGCCTCTCTCTCCGTCAAATAAATAAACAAAATCTTTAAAAAAATAAAAATAAAAAAAGTCCCAGTTTGAGCAATAAATCATATGGTCACTGTAAACAATGTAGGTTCTCTGTCCTTTACCACAACTCCCCACCCCATTTTGTTAGAGAACGACATCAGGGGAGTTGCTCCTGGTACCAGCCAGGGCTCACCCAGAGCAACAGAACCAACAGGAGATTTGAAGACATTTATTGCAAGAAACCAATAGGAGATATATGAAGAGATTTATTGCAAGAAACTGTTTTAAGCAACTGTGGGGGCTGACTAAGTAATTCCAAAATCTGCAGGGCAGGCCATCAAGGAAGAGCATACAGGAAGTCTTGGCTACAAGTAAAGTTGCTGTCCACAGGTGGAATTTCTTATTTGTCAGGGAAGCCTCAGCTCTGCTTCTGAAGCCTTTCAACTGATCGAATCAAACCCATCCAGATTATCTAAAATATTCTCCCTAACTCAAAGTCAACTAATTTGTAGATTTTAATCACACCTACAAATACCTTTACAGCAACACCTAGATTGGTTTTGGACTGAATATCTGGCACTGCAGCCTAGCCAAGCTGTCACATCAAAAAAACCATCACGCTCCTTTAACCTCAGAACTACAGCAAGAAAAGGTACATTCCTGGCATTACAAGTTGTTCTGACAGAATTTCCCCCCAAATAGTCTTGTTATTCCTGATTGTCAGGTTCCCAAGCAATAAAACTAGACCTCAAATTCCAACTAACAAATGTAAAGGAATAACAAATTTTTTTAAAAATCACCATTTTGCAACCCCTAGTGAAATTATAGATTCAGGCAACAATCACTGACAGATAAAGGGGTGAGACTGTCACTACTTAAGCCCAGGGATCAATCTTCACATCACTGAAAGGAGGACACAAACATATTATGAATCTCCTGATGTAAAGCAATGTGATGTACACAGTACCATCTCTGTAGCATTTCCAACTTCCCAAAAAAAGTTGAATCTGAATCTAATTGAAACTTTAAAGCTAACTTTCATTTTATGGGAAATACAGAGGACGGAGAAACAGCACCACAAGAAAGCAAACAGACAAATCTAAAATGAGAAATACTCTACTGGACAACTGACGTGGTTTCTGTAACAAAAAATGTGATGACAAAAAACTAAGAAAGGGGAGGAGAAGTAGAGGAAGAAGAGATTAAGGAGATCTGGGAGAGCTAACAACCAAGTGGAATATGTAGACTTTGTTTGGATCTTGATTCAAATCAAGCATAAAAAAATATTTTTGAGACAAAGAAATCTGAATATGGATCAGGTGTTAGATGACACTAAGAGATTACTGATAATTTTGCTATGAAATTAGAATTCAGCTATGATAATGGCATTACAGTTATATAATGATATCATTTAAGGATGCATACTGAAATACATAGGGGCAAAATTACAGGACATCTTGAATTTGCAATTTAAAAAAAGATAGCCTTCATGAGTTACTTACACTTTTGAGTATAGAGATAAGAACCTATGTAGAGGGGCGGGGGGGCGGGGGGCCTAGGTGGCTTAGTTGGTTTAAGTGTCTGCCTTCAGCTCAAGTCACGATTCCATGGTCCTGGGATTGAGCCCCACATTGTGCTCCCTGCTCAGCTGGGAGTCTGCTTCTCTCTCTCCCCCTCCCCCTGCTTGTGTGCTCTCTCTCTAAGTAAATAGAGAAAATCTTTGGGGGGGAAAAAAAAACTACATACAGCGTCACCTGGTTGGCTCAGTTGATTGAGGTCTGACTCTTGGTTTCAGCTCAGGTCATGATGTCAAGGGTTGTGGGATCGATCCCCTCATTGGGCTCCTCACTCAGTGGGAAGTCTGCTTGAAAGATTCTCTCTCTGTCCCTCCCCCCGCCTTGTGCGCTCACACATGCATGCTCTCTCTCAAAAAAAATAAATCTTTTAAAATATAACCTATGCACATTATTTCTATAGTGAAATTAGATACCTAATTCACAAACCTAACATTTAGAATATAACTCAGTTCATGAATTGAGGAACACCTAATAGAAAGTACAGTCTAGAAATACTTAAGCAGCTCTATAACCTCCCATTTCAATTCTAAATATAATTGGGGGTAAAGGGAAGCTAGGTTAATGGGTGCACTCACAGGATCTGTGATAGTTGTTGAAAAAAGCTTATAAAAACAAAACAGACCCTGTGGCCTCAAATGAGGTTTTATTACTAACATTTCCAACAAAGGCTGACATTCTAGAATGTCTAATTATTTCAATAATGTCACAAATTTCCTTCTAAAAAATTCCTGAAGCCCTATACTTTATCTGGCCCTCCTAAAAATGTATGCATGCAGAAATGAATAAATAAACAAACTAACACAAGTCAAAAGTCATATGTAAAACTAGGGAAAATGGGGGCGCCTGGGTTGCGCAGCGGTTAAGCATCTGCCTTCGGCTCAGGGTGTGATCCCAGTGTTATGAGATCGAGCCCCACATCAGGCTCTTCCACTATGAGCCTGCTTCTTCCTCTCCCACTCCCCCTGCTTGTGTTCCCTCTCTTGTTGGCTGTCTCTATCTCTGTCAAATAAATAAATAAAATCTTTAAAAAAAAAAAAAACAAAGCTAGGGAAAATGTTTGCAACACAAAGACAGATAAAAAGGAATCTCTACAAATCAACTTAACAACAAAAATATCTACAACCCAAAAGAAAAATGAACAAAGAAAATCAGAAGCTCACATATAAAGGAAATCCAGATGACCTATAAACATAAAGCTACTCAGTCTTATAATCAAAGAAACATAAGTCACTAAAACAAGATGTCACTTTCCATCTGCCAAACAAGCAAAAATTAAAAAGATTGATAGTATCTAATATGGGCAAAGGTGAGGAAAAACAGTCTCTCATTCACTAATAATTAGAGTGCAAACTGAGTATGGGGGGTGGTGGGAATATGGCAGTATGCTTCAAAATTATATGTTCAAATTCTCTGAGCAATTATACTTCCCAAAGAGTACATTTTCACACAAGATAATGTTCAAAGACATCTACTGTAACCCTCCTTAAAATACTGAAACTTTAAAGCAGAGAACCATCAACATGCCCATTAACAAAAACTGGTTAAATAAATTATGATACAGCCATTCAATAAAATACTCTGGGCAGTGAAAAAGTATAAAGTGGAGCTCAGATTCCTAAGCTCGGATATATTAAGTGAACAAAAACTGAACAGGACATATAATACAACCCATTTGTTTTTTAAAAAAAAAGATACATGAGTGTGAAGGCATACCTGTATATACAGGTAAATTTCCTAAAGGATACAAAAGAAGCTGCTAACTATGGCTACTTTGGGAAACCAATAAACAGGAATGTAAGGGAGTACATTTTATGTTATACTCTTAGAATTAGGATTTTTAAACAAGAAATAAAAATTATAATTATATATTTTACATATATGTAAATTGTTCAATTATCTGAAATTTTTAAATTTATTCCCAAATATGCCTGATGTCATTTCCCCCAACATAGCAGCTAAAATCAAACCTATATTCTTTAGCTCTACTATATTCAAAGAACCACATGAATAGATTCCCTTCTCTACACATAAATTTCCTAGCCACCATGAGGCCATTTTCTCCCCAGTCTCATGGTACAAAAGCCTCTCTGGCATTGTTCTCTCCCTAGAACTCCTAGAATTGTGAGGACTCCCAATCACCACCATTTTTTTTTGTCTGCTTAACCCAGCTCCCTCATCACTTAGATCAAGTCACATCCACCAGTTAAGTCTCACAGAGTCCTGGTTTCTCCCTGTCATTGTTGTAATTTTATATTTCTGTGATTATTTGATGATTGTCCATCATCCACAGTAGACCGTAAGCCTGGTACAGGGCAAGTCTTTGCTCATTATTACATTCCAAGTGTGGCAGCATGTCATAGTTGCTATATAAGTATCTATTAAATAAATGAATCCTTAGTGCCTGTCATGTAGCAAATGCTCAGTAAATGTTATTCACTTACATGACATTGTAGAGTATGTGCTAGGAGGAGCAGGGATAAATAAAAGAATTGTCAGGGAATTGAGCGACTACCTGGCTGAGGAAAACTAGCATTAATTTGTGTCTTTTGTGAATTTCTTCAGACCTAGAGCGAGAATAATTCTACAGAATGAGGAAATGACTAGGAAAGGACTTGTGAAGGCATCCTTAAAACAACTAACTGGGAGGTATGGCCTTCAAGGGAAAGAAGTAAGGCCTTTCCTTCTGTTTGGAATACCCCATCCTCACACCCCATCCCCTATATTCTGAGCCTAGTGAAACATTAATTCTTTAAACCAGCATCAAATGCCCCCCTCTATAAAGGCTCCCACACCTTCCAAAAAAAGTATCTCTTCCTTGTTCCCAAGGTTCTCCAGACTTAGTTATATATCCATCAATCATACTTCTTCCTATGTATCTTGATAAATCCAAAGGTGGCAAACCTCATTTTACTTGATCCATTCATTCATTCCATTTGACAAAAATGAACATACTACTCAGCCCTGAATTCCATAACACTAGACTCTCAAAACTGTCCTTGCCCCTCACTAGCTATTTATTCTGTCTCCTTTGCTAGTTTTTCATCTCCCCAAACCTATAAAGGCTAAAATGCCTAAAGATTCAGGTCTTATACTACTTTTCTTTCCTGTTTACATTCACTCCTTTGGTGATTATCTCCAGTCTCACAATTTTAAGTACCATCTGTTCACTGACAATTCCTAAATGTTCTTTTCCAGCAATGAACTCCCCCCCGCCACTGAACTCCAGACTTGGTAGACTCAACATCTCCACTTGGATGACTAACAGACTAACATGTCGTAAGTGAACTCCTAATCTTCCCACGCACACCTGCTCCTCCCCTAGTTTTTAACTTCTTAGTTAATGGCAATTCCACCCTTCAAGTTGCTCAAGCCCCAAACCCTGACAATTATCTCACTCTTATAAACCACATTCAATCCATAAACAAATCTGTTAACTTTACCTACAAAATACATCCAAAATTGAATTGCCTCTCACCATACTCAGTTCTTTTCACCCTATGAAGCCACTATAATCTCATGTGAATTATTACAACACCTTTCTAATTAGTCTCCTGGCTTTTGCCTACCATACTCTCCAACAATCTGTTCTAAACAGAGCCGCCACAGTGATCCTGTTAAAAACCTAAATCAGATCATTACACTCCTCTGCCCAGAACATTCCACTGATTATTTATCCTCTATGCTATTCCTTCAAAGCTATTCTTTCAAAGATTTATGTTGCATGACATTTACATCTGCACATGACCAATGAAAAGTAAACTGGGGACAAATTCTGAAGAATCTTAGTATCAGATTAGAGTTTGTACTTAAAGATATTAGGAAGTCGCCACATAGACGCAAAAGAAAAATATACCATAAGGTACTTTCTAGGGCTATTTCCATTCCTATGCTAAGTAGAGTTAAATACAATTACGAACTAAGCCAGAAAAAAATCCAATTTATAATTTTTTTGAGACATCTGCATATGTCGTGCCAGAATTCTATTACCATAATGACCTTTTTGCACTGTATTATCTTAGAAAATAACGGTGAAACACACATACAACAAGCTATCAATAATATTGCTCCTTTGGCAGAAAGTCCATGTTGATGCCACCTATAACTCTCCTTCAAACTTAAAGTAAAATCCCTGAGAAAAGATACTTTTTCCTTTTAAAGGTGTTAACCTCTAGAAAACAAATTTATCCCAAAGTCTGATAATAGAAAATGATAAATTACAAAAGGCTGCTCAAAATTTAGATGAATAATTACATCAGATTACAATTAATTTACTTCTATTACTTAATGCTAATGTTTAATTTAAGGTGTTTTCAAAATTACAGATATGAAGCAGCAAAATTACCTTCCAAAACCATGGAATTTTCTTATTACAATAGTCTCACCTCTAAAATAATAACCGTATATGGGACTATTGTGAAAGTTAAATGAATAATATTGGTAAAGCTATTACAACAGTGCTTGGCTCAGTTACCACTCAATTCATTAGCTAGTATTAACAGTTGTTAATTTACTGAAGTGAAAATAACCAAATACCCTAATCCAATGTGAACTATTCAAAGCCATACTTGAAGGGTCAACTGTTCGGAATCAGTGGCTGAGATAACACATATAAAGAAACATTTGAAAATCAAAAGCAGCTTTATGAAAAACTGTATCACCTCTGACCTGTGATACATTAAACATTAACTATTTGCAGGCAGCTATAATATACTGTAGCATTTTGGAAAACCACTGTTCACACGGTCAGTATTTTATCTTTCAACAAAACAAAGAGTTCTAACATGTCCATAAATCACAAACGGTTCTCTGAATTTCAATAGGAACTGTCTGAATTTTCGGATCCAACATTTTCAGATCCAATGTCAAAGTACAGTTAATTCTCGGTTCAGTATATTATCAGACAATCCAAAGAGATTAATTACCGGGACATATACATCTTTATCAAGCCAAAATTGAATTGCAGTCAACACACAGAAAGACATTAAAGATAATTTAAACAGAAGTTTGAATCGCACCTAGCCTTCCTGAGGCATAAAGAAAAACTTTGTCGAGATTATCGACTACAGATTTCACCTTTGAATCGAAATTATCCTACCATCTCAGGTGGGCTAATATTGCGGCGGCAGGCCGTATGCGAAAGATAAACGGTGATAACATAGTAAAGTTACTCCCCCACATCCTACACTTTGGCCTTAGTCCCTAAACAAGATTTGACGGCAGCTGAAAACTGTTAAGTCATTTAATTTCTCCTCCGCCTCAATATTTAAGAAGAGCTGAGGAAAAAAACTAAAGGCCAGACCAAGAGAGAGAGGTGGGGGGCCAAGGTTAGCCAAAGCCGCAAAAGGCGCAGGCCAAGCCGAAGCGGGGGTCCTGCAACAATGCTGCCCCCAGCGCTCGGGTGAGAGGGAACGCATTCGCGAAGGCTACGCAGCCCAACCCGCTCCTCTCAGTCAGCAGGGGGATGAAAAGGCGGACTCTCAGAAGAAGCGAACTTTCGCAGAAACAGGAGAAAAACTCAAACCCCAGCTTTGAATAATACCTCGCTGGCCTTCTACTCCTGTCTCCTGGAAAAGCAGTCAGGCGGTGGTGACGTCAAAGAGGCGCCGGCTCTCTCCGCGGCGCGGGCGGCGCACGATGATAACCTCACGATGCTCGCCCCACCCCCTGTCTCCTTTTCCCTGGACCTCTACTCTCAAATGCCTCAGGCCAGACCTGCGGAGGGAGTTGAGGCGAGAAGCGTACCTTTTACTAGATTTGTATTCTGCGGATCCCCACCATAGCACCAGTCGGGCATACTTAACCAGAAAAAAAAGTTAGTAACTAAAGCTTTGTTCGGGTTTTTATTCTTGCTTAAACTGGTTCCTGGGCCCTGGTTCTTACCACACCCCCAATGTCCGCCTCAAAATTAACCGTCTAGAGCGGACTCTAAAATTATTTGTGGTGAAAGCACAAGTTCATTAGTTTTACAATTCATCACTCAAAGATATTTTTGTAAAACACAGCAAAAATGAATTTCTTGAAAAATGGAAAAAAGGCAAAATACAAGTCCAGATTTTTCATTATTAGTTTCGGTAAACATAAAATTATATTTTAATAAATACAATCAGAATATGAGAGGGAAACTGTTCATTGGAAATGTAGTACAGTAGTCCTCTCTTACCATGGTTTCACTTTCCTTGGTTTCAGTTACCTGAGGTCAACCTCAATCCGGAAGCGCAATCCTTCAATCCTTCTTCTGATGAATTATTAGAAGGTCAGTAGTCACCTAACACCATGTGACGATGCCTGCACCATTCATGTCACTTTTTCTCATCACACAGGCATTTTGCCATCTCGTCATCACAAAAAGAAGGGTAAGTACAGTACAATAAGGTAATTTGAGAGACCATATTCACATAGCTTTTATTACAATATATTGTTATAATTGTTTTATTATTAGTGTTTAATCTCTTATCGTGCCTAACTTACAAATTAAACTTTATCATAGGAATGTATGTATAGAAGAAAACAATATATAGGGTTCAGTACTACGTGCAGTTTCAGGCATGGGAGCGGGTGTTGGATCTTGGACCATATTCTTTAAGGACAAGGGGGATTAAGCATCATTTTTACATTTGTAACTTTTTATATGTGATTTATATACATATATCAAATCATTGTATGCATTAAACTAATACAGTGTTGTAAGTCAGTTATATCTCAATAAAACTGGCGGGGTTGGGGCAATAGAGAGGAGAAGAAGAAAAGTTATTCAAAATGTCTGGTCGCTGGGGAGGGGGGAATGCTTCCTGATAGCATTTGAAAATCACTGCCTTATGCTACATCACAGTTTCTGTTACTCTGTTTCACATTAGGAGGCTGAATTCGCCTCAGTGCTAGTGAATACACCAGCTCTTAGCTGCAATGAGAGACTCAATATTTAACAATATAGCTGGCCTTGGAACTGGAAGATAAAGGCACTGACCACATTCCCAGAGTAGATCAATTCCTTCCCATTTGATTACTTCACAGTACAAATGATGGTGGATGATGCAAAAGTAGTTGTTCAGGACAAACTAGCTATGTGACCCTAGGCAAGTTATTTAATCTCCCTGATCCTTAGTATTCTTACTGGGAAAATAGAGCTAATAATAACTGTGAGACAAATGAGGCACCATAAGTGCTTTCCATAGTGCCCAGCACAGAGTAAGCATTTAATAAACATTAATTATTAGTAACCGGAATTATCACTATACAATATTATCACTAAATAAAGGAAATTAGAAAATTCTATTGTTGATAGAAAAAGAAAATTCTGATGTTGAATTTAGGAAGCTTCTTAGATCTTAGTATTCAAATTATGTATAGCAAAATCAGACTCCCAATTAATATCAGAGTAAAATATTATAATTTTTTTTCTTCTGGATGATAACAAAAGAAAATCACCGTTTTACAGCCATCATAATAATAATAAACTCAGGTAAGATTCATCAGTAGATGCTGAAACTGTTAGGTGAAGGTTTGATGGAGAACAGGACATTGCGCCACCTTAAAACACCTCACCATAGGTTATTTTTGAATTACAAAAGTAAAAATGGTAATATTACAATAGCTAAAAACTGACATTGCATGTCTCTTTTTGCGATGCACTAAAACCACACCATCATTTAATGTATTATTCCTGCCGAAAGGGTATTATCTGAATCTGACCCTCAGGAAATACCAAACACACCCAAAGGGAGGAACATTCTTTAAAAAAAAAAATAGCTCTATTTCGAAAATGTTAATGATTAAAAATGTTAAAGATTAAGAAAAAAAACTGTCCTAGATTGAGAAACTAGAGAGACACAACAGCAAAAGGCAATGTGTGATCCTGGATCGGATCCCGAATCAATGAGGAAAAAAAAAAAAAACTACAAAGAATATTATCAGGGCAGTTGGTGAAATTAAATATAGATTTTATATTGAATAATAGTATTAAATCTATGTTAAGTTTTTTGTATTTGATAATTGCACTGTGATTATGTTAGAGAATGTTCTTGCTCCGAGGAGATGCATGCTTAAATATTTAGATTAGGGGTAAAGGGCCATGTTGTCTGTAATTTACTCTCAAAAAATTCTGAAAAAAAAATAATAATAGTAATTATATGTGAAGAAAGATATCAGATGTGGCTAAGTGGTTTTCTTTTTTTAAGATTTATCCATTTATTAGAGGGAGTGGGGGAGGGGTTAGAGGAAGAGAATCTTCAAGCAGACTCCCCACTGAGCCCGGAGCCCAACGTGGGGCTTGATCTCAAGATCCATGAGATCGTGACCTGAGCCAAAACCAAGAGTCAGAAGCTTATCTGAATGAGCAACTCAGGCGCCCCAAGTGTTTGGTTTATAATTGGTGAATCTAGGTGAATGATATGAGAGAGTTCATTGTATTATTCTTGCAACTTGTCTATAAATTTAAAATACAAAAGAAAAAGAAGAAGGAAGGAAGGGGGGAGAGAAAGAAAAAAGGAAAGAAAAAGGAAAAGAGAAGAGAGGGAGTGGAAAAAAGCATGATGGATGGGAGACCAGAAAGGAAGAGCCTTCCCTGAAATTCAGCCCTTTAGCTTTATGGGTGATTTGTTTACAAGACTCCTGTCTTGTTTGTAACCTTTAAGGACATGGGATGAAATAATCACCACAGGTTATGGTCTATGTGTACGAAATATTACTGTGCGGAATATTGCCCATTGCTACCCCCATCCCCTCCCTCAATTTTGTGCAGGTCATACTAATGTTAGCAATTCCAATAGCAAGCTTTGTTTCTATCTTTGTTTCTTTGTTTTATATATCATGAATTAAAAAACAACTATGAACTGGTCCACATCAGCATTTGGAAGTTTGTTCTCATTCATTAATCTCATCATTTAATCAGTGAGCCAAAAGTAGCTAAATCACTCTCTCACTACTCCTCACACTGGATATTGAGAATAAATAAGCAAGTGAGGCTGCTTTACCACTCAGCTTCCCTGCACTCCACTCCATCTTCCAATCTTTCAGGAGAGGGACTGATGGAGAGTAAGTTTTGCTCAGATAAGGTACTGAGGGATGGAAATCCCTGCATGTATGCCCAGCCCCATTTGGGGCCCTGACTTGCTAGTTCAGAAGACAATCTGCAGTCTAACGCCACCTGATTTGACTCCAGCTGTAAGAAATAGAAAAATTACAGACAATGAGAATTTAGGAGCAAATTAGGCTTAGTTCAGGGGAGGTCATTGGTGTTTCATGACACCCTGAGGAAGAATGCCCAGATGGTAAGATATTCTATCTTGAAACCAAGTAGGAGATTCTAGGTAATGAGCAACTGATGCCAACACTATCTGTACTTTTTGTCTAATTAACCTAAAGAAATAAGCCACTTCCTTTTCTTCCTCTTCTATTTCTTTGAGCTTNTTTTTTTTTTAGCTTTTTTTTTTCTTTCCTTCCTTTTTTTTTTTTTTTTTTTTTTTTTTTGGTTGTTCCTGTTGTTTTGTTTTCTGGGTGTTGAGTACTTGATTCATTTGAAACATCTGGTGGGATAGAAAAATTTAAGCTAAGTTGTCAGCTCATAAGTCATTGTAAATATACAAAAAGATTATATTTCTTTCCTTATTGTCCTGGTCCTTTCACACTGCTATAACAAAATGCCACAGGCTGGGTGCCTTATAAACAGTAGACAGCTACTTCCCACAATTATGGAATCTGAAAGTCTAAGATCAGGGTGCCAGTAAGGTTGGGTGAAGGCTCTCTTTGAGCTGTAGACTGTCAATTCTTGTATTCTCACTTGGGGAAGGCAGAAGGGAGTACTCTCACCTTGTTTAAAAGGGCACTAGGGGCGCCTGGGTGGCACAGCGGTTAAGCGTCTGCCTTCGGCTCAGGGCGTGATCCCGGCGTTATGGGATCGAGCCCCACATCAGGCTCCTCCGCTATGAGCCTGCTTCTTCCTCTCCCACTCCCCCTGCTTGTGTTCCCTCTATCGCTGGCTGTCTCTATCTCTGTCAAATAAATAAATAAAATCTTTTATAAAATAAAATAAAAAATAAAAGGGCACTAATCCCATGTAAGGACTCCTCCCTCATGACCTAACCACCTCCCAAGGGCCCCAGCTTCTAGTACCATCACATTGGGCATTAGGATTTTAGCATATGAATTTGGGGGAGACACAAACATTCAGACCATAACACTTTAACAACATAACCACAAAGAGACCATAACGCTCATCTTCACCTCACTGTGCTTTATTGTCCTAAATTATTTACATCAAAAAATAGAATAAAGACAGGATTTTAAAACCTCCCTAGAATTAACCATTTGAAAAAATAACTGTGATAATTCAGCGCTTATTTAAGAAATTGATTCCTGTCATACTCCTTAAAAATACCCTGAAACCTTGCCACATAATAACATCCTTCCAAAAAAAAATCCATGTTTATAGGCATAATGAGAATAAACATATTTATCACTCAGAATGAATCCATTGTATGAATTGCATGTAGCTCTGTGCCTCCTGCCATTCCCACGTGAAGAATAACCTGAGTTTTCTGGAATGATGATCAAGGATGTAAAGGGAAAGGGCATTCTTAGATGGTCCGAGACTCAGAAATCAGTCCTCATCGATGGTGTGGGCATGTGTGATTCAGTTAAGTGCTCTGAACCTAGTCTATAAAACCTGTAAAATCATTATTTCCAACCTACTTATTGCTTTTCCTAAACTGTATAACAGAAGTTAGGTACTATATTTTGCAATTTAAGGCTTTGAAAATGTTTCTGTACATATCCCTTACAAAGCCAGGCTGTACTGAGTTTTCAGCATTATAACATAGACCCCTGTTATGAGAAGGCTAAATCATTGAAAGAAACAGGTGGTTGATCGATGCATTTTCAGCCGCTTTTGTGTCTGTGCCTTTTTCCAGGTGACTTTGCTATTCCTCCTGTCAGAATGTAGAATATAATTTCCCACCCCAGTTTGGCCATTTGCTTTGTTTTGGCCAATGGAATAACAGTGGATATGATGCAAGAGGAAGCATGAAAATTTGGGCTTGCTTTGTTGTGCTTTTGCCATCGCAATGAGGATAGACCCAGGAGGAAGGTGAGGGTCACGTGGAGCAGAGCCCAGTCATCCCACTAAGCACAGCCAAACCAGCTCATAGCCCACGCCCAGATACATAAGTGAGCCCAGGTCAAGATCAGAGGTGGGCCCACTCAGCTAAATTCTTCAGACACCAAAGAAATAAATGTAGAGAATTATATGCCACACAGCACACAATTTTGTGGCACCTAGCTAACTGCCACAGTTCAGTAAAAATATATAAAGGGGAAGAAGATTGAGTTTGGCTTCTTGAAAAGTGTTAATTCTCCTAGATATTACGAGTTATTTATTGAATCAAAAAATATAAAAGTAAAAAAAAAAAAAAACCATAAAGGTGCATTGCCCCCAGTATATAAGCTACATATTCAGTGGCGTTTATTTCATAATATTATAAAGGTGATAGTGGTGAAATAGTGCTGACATAAATGAAAACTTTATTTTTTATCATAATGCTACGTATCTGTTTGAAGGTATACATTTGTGTATCAAGAGACAGGCAGAGAGTAATTACCATCTGACAATGCATTATTGTCAGGTATTCATCTGAAGGTTCTGTAAGGCATCAAAACTATTTTTGTTTTATCAATGTATTAATTAATTTTTACTCAAAGAATGGATATGCACATTGTACGTAGTTCTGATCATATAAACATCAAACTTATTCTTTTTATCCACAGATCCTAATAACCTGTTTTATGTATTTTAAAGAAGCCCCTCTAGCCAACTAGTTATCTAAATACAGTTAGTAAGATGAAAATACCAGTTAAAGTTAAATTTCCATAGTTAAAGTAAAATTTGACAGTAAATTACATAAGAAATATTTTGATTTGTACTCCAATGTGAAAATTGGAAGAAAAAATATTATTAAAAATTTATTTTATTATATATTAACAAAATTCTGGTTATAACTGCAACACACTAATTGTTAGAGTGAAGAAAGACAGAATCCAGTATTGGTTGAGATTTTTGTCTAAAATACTTCTGATGGGGCGCCTGAGTGGCTCAGTCCATTAAGCATCCAACTCTTGGTTTCAGCTCAAGTCGTGAACTCAGGGTTGTGAGATCAAGCCCTGTGGGAGGCTCCACACAGTTGGGAGCCTGCTTCTCCTCTCCCTCTGCTCCTCCCCACTGCTTGAGCTCTCTCTCTCTCTCTCTCTTTCCCTCCCAAATAAATAAATAAATCTTAAAAATTAATTAATTAATTTAATTTAATATTTCTGACAAAATTATTAGGTGCTAAGTGCAGTGTGTTATCCTGAATTGGATATTGGAACAGAAAAAACAGAAAAATCGGTGAAATCTGAATAAAATCTGGAGTTTAGTTAAAAGTAATGTGTGTCAATTTCTTATTTTTGACAAATGTACACATGTAAGTTAAGAATTGACATTAGGGGAGGGGCACCTGGGTGGCTCGATCAGTTAAGCATCTACCTTTAGCTCAGGTCATGATCTTAGGGTCATGGAATCAAGCCCCACATCGGGCTCTCTGCTCAGCGGTGAGTATGCTTCTCCCTCTCCCTCTGCCTATGTGATCTCTCTCTCTCTCAAATAAGTAAATAAAAAATTTTAAAAAAAAAAAAAAGAATTGACATTAGGGGAAACTGGTAAGAAGTAGACCAGAGCTCTATTATAGTTGCAACTGTTGTATAAATCTAACATATTACAAAATGAAAAGTTTATTTCAAAATTATTAGTTTGCATGACATGACACTTTTCTTTCACTTTAACAACATAACCACAAAGAGATACATTTGTGCAGAAGTATGTGAAGGCTGTACCAATTTTCCCAAGCACCTCACTTAGTCCCTTGAGACAAATCTTTCTCTTTTAAAGCACCTATCCTATCGTAATCCTTGTAATCTATTAAACTTCATAACTGTAGGAATACAGATAATTAATATTGGGAAGTCAGGGAACCCTGTGTCTCCACTTTTCCTACACTGTAAATATATAAAAAATTAAGGAAATAAAAGAGCCAGTTCTCAATTGAGAATATCCCAGTGTAAACAAGGGATATAAACTGTATTTAGAGATTTTCTTCCTTCCATGGAGCATGATGTCATAAGACTGTCAGAAGCATGTGACCTTAATGCCTAAATCCTTCTCTTCCCAAGTCTGTGGCTTCACAGGAGGCAGGAATTTACAAAGGCAAAAAGAAGTTACAAAACAGGCCCATACCCAATTATGATGTGATTCCCCAAACATGCTTATGTTAATTTTTTTCAGATTCTCACAAAAGGCAAGATCATAAAAGATGCTAATTCTCACAGAATTCCAGAGTCCCTGAAAATTTGTCTTTGGACCCTAACTTGAGAAACATTGCTTTAAGAGTTTAGCAGAGAGGCACTTGGCTGGCTCAGTCCGTAGGGCATGCAACTCTTGATCTTGGGATCACGAATTCAAGCCCCACATTGGGCATAAAGCTTACTTTAAAAAAAAAAAAAAGTTTAGCAGGAAAAAGGCAGTGTGGTAATAGTGGTACAAAGCACAACTACAAAGTCAGAATTCCAGGTTGTAATGCCAGCAGAGACCTTAACGACTTTGTGAAGTTCTGCAGGTTGCTTTCCCTCTCTGTGCTTCATTTCCCTCACTGTAAAAGGAGATGGTAGTTATATCTTCCTGATGGTTGATTGGCAGGATTAAATGAGATAATCAATGAAAAAAGATAAGATTGCACCTGACACTAGATTCTTCCTACTCTGCCTTTGTGCTATATCCACAGCCAGTCTTATGCTAAGGAGGAGGAAGCTGATTAAGCTGATTAAGGAATCATAGCGCTAAGATCCCCCTAACTTTGTTATTTTCTTCTTTAAAGGTTTTAAGGAGCTCCTGATAATACAGTTTTTGCTTTGTCTCCACGTGGTGGGCAGCTCCTTTCCTATCTACACTATTCCTTTAGTTCCCGTGAGGAAACTATGTTATGCGCAGATAGAAGTGGCAATTCATTTCTGGCTGATTGAATCATAATCATATTGTCAACTTTACAAGATGTAAATTATGAAATAAGAGACAATTGGTTGTGTTTTATGAGGCTGTTATGACATGCCTAGTATGCCCAGTGAGTGAGCCAGGAGGTTGAAATGCAAGTGCTTTGGGCTGTTCTTCACTATGTGTTAATGGCTCAATTAAACAAACCTTAAAGGAGAGTTTCATCTTATTCCATAGTGGGTGTTTAATAATTTGTTTTGTTAGGAGATTTTTCCCTGAACAAGTCCTCTGAGGCTGAAGGAATTCTAAAGCTCTATTTCCAGACATGTTCCATGGTTCCTCTCACTCAGCCCCTCACAGGGAGGAGTATCTAGAAAAGCTCTCTCTGCAATCTGTGGCCTTGATTCTCAAGAGAACCGAGAAGCAGGGCCATTTTTAAAGGAACTCCATAGTTACACCTCATAACTGATTTGGACAGAACAGATACACTTGGATAAATGCTTGAGTGTCTTAGTTCTTCACAAAGGACCCCATCTCTACTGTTTAAGCCAACATTTATGTGAAGATCTTTCCATTTTTCTTTGCTCTCTAGAACATCATTGTTTCAGATCTCATGGCTGAAGTTCACACAGGAGAGTCACTATTATTCTTTTTTTTTTAATATAAAGCAACAGAAAATCTAGTTCCAAGTTAATATTTCCAATATCAGCTTCTTTTTAAAATTAATAGCTACATAATCAAATCAAAATATCATTTTTAAAAGGTGCCTGGGTGGCTCAGTTGGTTGAGCACCCAACTCATGATTTCAACTAGGGTCATGATCTTGGGGTCACAGGATGGAGCCCAGTGTCAGGCTCCATGCTTGGTGTGGAGTCTGAGATTCCATTTGAGATTCCCTCGGCCCTTCCCCATCACATTCTTTCTCTGTCTCTCAAATAAATAACTAAAATCTTTTTTTAAATATCATTTTTTAAGGAGGAAAAAAAAGAATAGTGGAAAGTTCTTGTGACCTTAAGCAATTGTGTTCACTACTTAATAAGTATTTGGATTTGAAACTTTTCCTTACTTCTCATGTATGATAGTCGCTCTGTCTTAACCCTACCATCACACTCTACTTAGTTTCCTCACCCTTCTTCAAGGGGCAGGAGGGGAGATTCTCAGTAGAAAAGACTCCTTGACTTTGCCCTATATTCTTCACCCCTCTAGAAGGGGGCCATGTTGGAAGTATCAGTACCGAACGCACTAATTTGAAACAACAAGAATAAACAGATGTTTAAGACACATAATTAAAAAGCCATGACTCCTCACACTATTTCTAGTTCCCTGTCTCAAAGTCATCCATCCTTAAAGCTTGATAAACTACACAAAGAACCCACCAGCTACAGCAAAGAACCAGAATCTCACGTATTGGCTCACATTAAGCCCTTACATAACCTTTAAGGGCCTTATTCTTGGCATCTCCTTTATTGAGCACTGACTGTAAGCAGAATTTTCTATTAAAGTCTTTAAATTAAAATTAAAAACCTTCGGCTCAGGTCATGATCTCTGGGTCCTGGGATGGAGCTCCACGTTGGGCTCCCAGTTCAGTGGGGAGTCTGCTTCTCCCTCTGACTCTCCCCCTGCTCATGCTCTCTTTCTCTCTCTCAAATGAATAAATAAAATCTTTTTTGAAAAAATAACCTCTTTAATTGAATATCATGCTACATTTCAATATACTTTTTTTTAAAAAAACTTTATTTGGACTTGGAAGTCTATTGTAAAAAAAATACATAATCTTGAGAAGAAAATTAATTGGACGATTGACCAGGATATGATTATAAAATAGGTGGAGTAACATTTGTTTACAGAAAAGGTATTCTATGTTTAGAAAAGAGAACAAACACCCCATTTGTCTCATTAGATTTTCTCCCCAAAAGTCTAACTAAAATTGTGTAGGGGACATAGTTTTGTTTGTTTGTTTGTTTTGAGGGGGTTTTTCTTTCTGCAACTGAATAATAAATAGGTAGCCCACAAACTTAATATTCATGTATACAACATTATCATCACAATTTTGTGAATTGGAAAACCTAGCCATGTACAATTCAGATCCTATGACCTGTCCTTAGCCAAAATGTGTAATAGTAAAGTGACTTCTTCCCCAGGGCAACACCCATTCCACTCAGTGCTCCACACTGCCCTCTCCTCGTGGATTTTCTGGAACTCCCACATCTCCGGCAGCTGAGTCCCGAACCCTAGACAATTAAAGCAGACGCACATGAACTTCTGTTCACCTCTGAACAAAAATGAAAAAGAAAAGGAATGCAAAAAGGAAAAAAAAAGAGAAGAAAACATTTGGATATGTGTAGCTTTGGCAATTCAAACAATATTAGAATCATTCTTCATCTAACCACCTACCACTTAGTCCTTAGTTCCTTTTTCTCTTCTTTCTTTCTTTTTGTTCTTTTTTCAAGAAATAAACTCAAAATAGTTCATCACAATAGCAATGACTAAGTGGTGAAGAAGAAGAAGCCCAAGTTTAATGTTGTTTTGTTTTTAACAGAATGAAAAAAAAAATCCTAAACCCAAACCCTATAATTCAACCCAACTTGTCACTACCCTCTGATTAAAGCATTTTTTTAAAATAACAGATAGGAAGCTGAGATCTGCATTGAGATAAAGATGGTTAGCATAGATCAAAAGGAATTGTACATATGTCAGTTAGATTAAGTGACAGGATGTGGGGAAGTAGGTCCCATATCCAGTTACTTTATGCACAAGTACATTTGCTGAAAGCAGGTACTCTAACAGGCTAGCCACGCATAGATGGAAACCAGGGAAATTAATGGAAAGCAATCTATAATGGTTAGAGTGTTTGTTCTGATATGGATCCAAGACCACATTTCTCCTAATTAGTAATATTACTGTAATTTTTTATAACTGTCTACCTTGCCCTGCCCAGAACAGTAAATTATCTTTGAATCTTTCATCTGGCATTTCTGGAGGGGGTCAGCATTATGTTGTAAGTACTCTATATCCCACATACATAAACTTAGTAATTAGATATAGATAATTTTCCCAGCCAATTAGAAGGAGAAATATTTAAAATCTTCTCCCCCACCAAAAAAAAAAAAAAATCTTTTGAAGGCATTTTGGGAGACAAAAGGGACAAATGATATAGAATGTCAATATCAGTGGAGCCCAGAAAAGAATACTTAGCTGGTTTCGAGGTGAAGTGGGATTGGGATGAGGAGAGGATAAGAAGCAAGAATAGTTTACTTGCTAAGTAAAATGGAAAAATCATACAAGGGTTATTTTTCAGGAAGGGTGAGTTACAACAGAAGAAAATTGCTTAAGACCACAATTAATGCCACATATTTCTTTTGGATTCCATTCATATGTTACCATTCATAATGAAGGTGATCTTGGCTAATCAAGGCCAGGCTATAAATCAGAGAAATTAAAAACCCATGTTAGGGGAATGCTATGAGGCTTAATACAGCGATTCCTTCCTTACTTAATGTAGTCACTAACATCTAAAATTCTAGAGCTGGAAAGACCTTCTTATTTACCTTTACCAGAACTGACTAACCCCAGTTTAGTAATAATCAAATCAAATCACCCTTTAGCTAGGGGCGCCTGGGTGGCTCAGTCGTTAAGCATCGGCCTTCAGCTCAGGGTGTGATCCCAGGGTCCTGGGATCGAGCCCCACATCAGGCTCCTCTGCTGGGAGCCTGCTTCTTCCTCTCCCACTCCCCCTGCTTGTGTTCCCTCTCTCACTGGCTGTCTCTCTGTCTGTCAAATAAATAAATAAAATCTTTTTAAAAAAATCACCCTTTAGCTAAAACAATTGCATACCCTTAATAATCCAACAGGCTAGGACTAGGATGAGCGAAATGAGGCACTTGCCTTCAGGCACAAACTTAAAGGGGGCCAGAGGAGGGGGTTCCAAAGCCCTAGTAATCAAGATAAATAATATTTCAACTTCACCTACCCAAATGCCTTCTCTGTTGAATCCTGTCTTTATTTAAAATTTTGTTATATTGTTCATCATGGATGTTTTTGCATTGATTTTTTAAATACAATTTATCTTGATAACTGAGGTTTTTGGCACTTAAATTTTGCACCCTAAAGCAAATACTTCACTCACCTCACACTAGTCCTGGACCTGTAAACCCATTCCACTATTTATATAATTTCAGAATCAGAAATGTTTTCCTGGGGCGCCTGGGTGGCATAGCGGTTAAAGCGTCTGCCTTCGGCTCAGGGCGTGATCCCGGCGTTACGGGATCGAGCCCCACATCGGGCTCCTCCACTGTGAGCCTGCTTCTTCCTCTCCCACTCCCCCTGCTTGTGTTCCCTCTCTCGCTGGCTGTCTNTCTCTGTCGAGAAAAAAAAAAAAAACTTTAAAAAAAAAAAAAAAAAAAAAAAGAAATGTTTTCCTTACATCTAACTGAGGGTTTCCCAGGCTTTGGCACTATTAGACATTTTGGGGCCAGATAATTCTTTGTTGTGGGGGTTGTCCTGTAAATTATAGGATGTTTAGCAGCATCCCTGGCTTCTTCCTTCCACCAAAAACGTCTCCAAATTAATCCTGGTTTAGAACCATTAATCTTCCCAAAGTCTCATATGCTACAAACCACCCCATTTCTTCCTGTTGTGTCCTTAGTAGAGATAGAAAGCAGCTTTTCATCATCTTCTAAATAACCCCATGAGATTCTTTGCTTAGTAGAATATGTGTTTACTTTATAATCTGATTAGAGTGATGATAATCATGTTAGTATGTCTAGACATAGCAAGGTCAGACCCCTGGCCTCTGTAAGGTTTATTCCTGTCTAATATCTGACATCTCAGTAGACCACTGGGCCATCTGAAGCAGTAGTTTCTTCCAGAAGTTCCAAGATGTCTTGTGATTATAACCCCTTTGTCAAACTGCAAACTCAACGCCCTCATTGAATTAGGCCAGAGAGATTAGTTACATCCAACCACATTTCATTCTCTTCAAAGTGAATTTCATTTTGGAATTTATCAATAATCTTTATGTAAGCTATCATATCATCTTCCATCTCAGAAAATAAGACTCTAATGAGTTAGATTATATCAAATATTCAGCAATTCAACTTCCTCTGTGATCTTAGTTTTGTAACTACTACAGTTGTAGGAAGCCACTTTTCCTATAATGAACAGGAAAGATATTTAGCATTTCTTCTTATTATTATTCAAAAACTAACTTCATTACAAAATGTTTAAAGCTCACAGTTAGACCTGGAAATCAAATTATATTTGGAAGGTAAAAATCCACTTCTGGATTCTAGTTTAGTAGCCACATACTGAAAAGTCTCATATTCATCCATGCGAACTGCAATATGAATCATAAGTAGGTCGTCAGATAGATGACCTAGAAATTCTTCCCAATGACACACATCTACCACCTTCATCCTCCACTCAGTTGAACTTTCATAAGATTCTGGATCCACCGGGGATGTACTGTATGGTGACTAACATAATATAATAAAAAATCATTAAAAAAAGATTCTGGATCCATATGTGGGTTCCCCCCCACACCCAGGAAGGAATGGTGTATGTGGGAGTCAACATATATTCAAGATAATGGGTTTGGATATTATGCCAGCCAGGGGTCTTGGCTACAAGCAACAGAGCAATTATTAAAAAAAAGAATATATGTATGTATATATATATATATATATATATATATATTAAATAGTTCAAGGAGTTTCCAGCATGATTGGAACCAGGCCAGAAAAGGAGACCAGACAAGGGAGCAAGGCAGCAGTGGACCCCAGCCAAGAGCACACCACCTAATCCGTCTAGCGAGGAAACCACTACTACCAACCCTACCACTAAACAATGGATGCTGCAGGTTACCAGGCAGCCACAGCCACTGGACTTTGGCTGGTGCTCCTCCTGCTACCACCACCTGCCTCTGGATTCTCCACTGTCTCTGCCTCTTTGTGTTACCAGCTCCTAGTTCAAAGTCAGTAGTAGGTGCATCTGTTTAGTCAAGCCTGGGTCAAGTGCCTACATTCGAGCTGCAGTGGAAGCTGGGACAAGGTCTGGACTTCTCAACTTCTAAAGTGGGAGGCAGGCAACCAAGAAAATGAGCTGTCCATTACAGGTATGCTAAAGAGAGGTAACTAATAATAAGAGATTAAATATTGGCTCTGGAGTCAGACTATCTGAATTTGAATTTATGCCTATTACTAGCTATGTGACCTTGAGCAAATTACTTAAATCCTTAATCGTTTCTATTTCCTCACCTTTACAACAGACCCTTTATGAGGATTAAATAAAAACATCCATGTAAAATTGCCTAGAATGGTGTATGGTACATAGAAAGTACTTCCATGTATTTATATTTGTGTATCTGTACACACACACACACATGCATATATGAATATGTGTGTATGCCAGCATGTAACATTGATAACAGGGATAGAGCCTCCCTGCCCCTATTTTCTTTCTCCTTTTGTAAACACCTACTAAATACTGAGGCAATACTTGTATATCTCAGACTTTTCATTTAGTTTAGTACAGGACAAGGCAACTAAACTTAACTTTGGTCTCCCCCACCCCTCTACTTAAAATGTACACGATCTAGCAGAGCAGAACCAATGAAGAAATCATCGTAATCCAACATATGCTAGAGTAGCATAGAAATGGAAATTCAAAGGATGGGATTAATTTTGTCTGCGGAGCTAGAAAAATCATTATAGAAGGAACTTGACAGGGAACATGAAGAACAGATAACGAACTTCTTTAGAGAGTAGAGAGAAGACTTCTGCCAGACAGTGAGAATACTCTCAGCACGGCTGTGTAACTGCAGGGTCTGGCTGGGGATGGGGAAGAGCCGGGAAGGATAAGAGCAAGGGATTGATGGGAAGGTAGAAAAAGATGAACCGAGAAAGACAGACTGGGGCCATACTGTCAAAAACACACCAGACCTGACCAAAGACCCTGGCAATGTGTCACATCATTGGGATCAATACCTTAGGTGATTATTTATTCCTGATAAGATTTTTGGTTCATTATGTAGAAGTTCAACTCCAGGGATTATGATTGGCTTAAGCAAAACGATGGAATAGGCAGAGTCTGTCCCAGACCTTCTTTTTGTTGAGTCTCCCTTTCCCTCTTAACCTCTATCCCAGGTCCCCAGGGCCATTTGGAAAGCCTCTGCCTGTACATCACAACCTATTCGATGCTGCCAGAGGTTTCAGGCCTTCATAGTGCTCCCAGCTCCATGCCCTGCCATTCTTCTTTCTTCTCCACACCTGTCAGAGCCCCAATTTCTGTTGAATTGACAAGACTGAGCATGCCCTAAACAGATAATGCAGTTTCAACGGCAGTCCTGGTCCACAGCTCTTCCTCATAGCACATTGCCCTAATAGTTGCAGTGGACTCCCCAGAAACGATATGAGCAGTTCTCCAGTCTCAATTACTGTTAGCTCCTAGAGCTATGTTTTCCCCAATCTCTCCACCCCCAACCCCAGCTGCAGGTAGAGCGTGTGCTCTAATAAGGACAGAAGAGCTTTTATAGCCCACAAAATTAGAAAGCTCAAAACAGGATTGCTCTAGAAAGTCTGATGTGAGTGATTGCTTCCTCATTTCTTCTCAGGAAATAGAAGTGGATCTGGGCTAAGGATTAAATCTGCTCTTCCCTTCTGGACATAGAAGGTCTCAACTACTCCAAGACCATTAAATACCCAGGGATCTGAGCCCAGTGGCTCCAGCGTTCATGTGACTGGAAACAGAAGGGTTTGGCCTCTTGCTGTGGAGGGGTTTAGCACACTGATTGCAGAGCTCAGTGGATTTCTTGTAGGTTTTGTTTCTACTGCCAAGAGCCCAGGGACTCAAGCTTTGTAAGATGCTCATGGAATGTCAGGGAATTGAGAAGGGACCCAGGGAATTGATGTTCGCCGAGCTATTGCTGGTGTGCCTGGGATGGGGAGTGAGGAGGCCTAGAGATGCAGCCCATCCTGAAGAGCTATGGCTGAGAGGGCTTCGTGCTGCAGGGCTAGCTTCTTTAGTAACCTACTCTGGTAAGACACAAGGGGTGGATAAAAATGAGCAATTATACTTGAGACAGATCCGTTCCTTCAGTGGCAATATATTTTCCTCACATGCTTTTCTCTTCACAGCAAGCAAATGCATGTGGAGCCAGTGACTATGAAGTCGGTCATATTAAATTTACTCAGTTTTCTTCAAGTCTTAAAGCGTGAAGCGTTACAAACCTTCATATGTACACTAGGGAAAGAAAGGAAGAAAAAAAAGAACTCCACAGCAAGGCCTAAGAAAAAGCCTGTGGAAAGAAAACGGCAAGATAAAGCAACACAATTTCAAATCTTAATCTCCTGAAATGGTGCCTTTAAAGCTGCACTTTCCACATTTCTGAGTGGGGCCCGTCAAAACTCCGTGTCAAATCATGTTATAAACCTGCTTCTTATCTGTTTGTGATAGCTTTCAAGGGCCAGTGATTCCCCCATATGTGGCAGGAAAGTTCATAGTAGAGATTTGCGCACTTGACTAAGCTTCCTGCATTGCTTTTTGTGGAGTGGTGGTGAAGGAGAGAGATTTGTCCTGCCTTTCAGAACTAAACCGTGCAACTGCCAGCGACACAGCCTAGAAGCAAACCAGAATCACTCACTTGGTCAGATAATCTATAGAACGATGACTTAATATTATATACTCTCTGCTTTTGTCCAGTAAAACACATAACCAGGTAGAATGCCCCTGCCTTTTTTCAAGTACAAATTAACAGACAAGACCCCATCGATGAGGGAGGCCTTTTTGGTGCCCTCTCCCCAGACACCCTCCTTTAGCACCCCTGTCCCATCACCAGAGGTGGCCCAGAGTTCTGGGTGCCAGCTGGCTGCTGGGGTGACGATAGTGCCAGGGGCTCAGGAAAAGAGAGTTGTGGAAACCATACAGCTGTGGAGAGAGGGTGTCATCTGCCTTGGGAAGGATGGGGGACAACTCACTCTGTCCCCTCCTCTATTCACCTGGTGGCACTGACTGGCCTGAGGCTTAACAGGAAGAGGCAGCTCTGAATGGCATCCTCAGGCCCAGGGGTCATAATCACAGGCATCAGCCAGGGTAGTGTCAGTGAGTGAAATGGGCCAGGTATAAGCAATAAAGATGTTTGGGATCTAAGAAAAGAAAAGAAAGAAAAGACATAATCTACTATGTTATTTATTTGGTTGGTTTTTTGGTTTTTGGTGGTTGGTTTTCTTTTTCTTTTTTTTAATAAGACAGCTTCTTTTTTTAAATAGAGAACATTCTGAAACAAAAACAAAATTAGTTTCTCTTGGCAAACTAATAAACTTTCTTGTATTAGGCATGACATCTATTGTTCCCTTTTTCCCTTAACTGTCAAGAGGCTGAAAGCTATATGTTATGCTTCCCTTTGATTTTTTTAAGTTTTTTTTTTTAAATGAGCTCTACACCCAACTTGGGGCTTAAAGTCACGACCCTGAGATCAAGAGGCGTGTGCTCTACCAACTAAGCCAGCCAGGCACCTCTCTTGGATTTTTTTGACAGAGTAATTTCCCCTCCTTCCCATCCCTTTCCTCTCCACACACACACACACACACACACACACACACACACACACACACGCCTGGTGGCCTATAAAGTTATAACATAGATAATATAAGTGTAATACTGATTAAATATTTCAGAGTTCTTAATTTCTTAATATTAAGTATTAATATGTACCAAGGTCCTATTTTTATTTTCTTCTCAAACCTTCTGTTGAATGGCTGACCTCAGTGGGAAGAACCATTATAGAAATTCTAAATTCTGGCTCTATCAGTGAACTCTAAAGGTATCCTGATTCTAAAACATCTTGTTCTCATTTTAAAGACTTAAAGTAGTTCCCTTTGGAAGTTTGTTTTGTTTTGTTTATGGTTGTGTTTTTCTTTTTCTTTCTTTCTTTTTTTTTTTCACTCCCTACCATCTCTGTCTGCAAGCCAAGATTATGAAAAGAGATGATATACTTTAGGAAGGGGCCATAGATCCAAAATTAATCTCTACCAAAGTTAATTCCTGCATAAATTAAGCTGAATATGTTTTCCAACACCATAAATCAAGTGTAATAGGTATAAATAAAACATGAACTCAGGTTTCCTCATTTATAACTTCAGCTCTATGACACTTCAGTGTGGAAAAGGGCAAAGTTGTTTTTGTTTTTTCTTCTTTTTTAGAGCTGTTGGGTTAGTAGATATTGTAAAGTCAAATAGATTTCCTCTCTATAGCTGAAAAAGATAATAATCAGAAGCCCACAGAAAAATTCCTTCTGCATACTTATGCAAAACATCATATAACCCTACTCCTGGGACAAGCAAAACAGTAGAATTGCCAGGGAAGATTTGAGAATGGGTGGAGAGGAACCAAAAGCTCTGGAGATGAGGAAGTTTTGTTCTGCTGCATGAAGCACATGGCCAGTTGTTGGCATCAGGTTATCCCTGGCTACAATTTAGTTCTTGGAGAATCCATGAGGGGCAATGAAAATAAGATATCAGGATGATCCAGTTGAGAACTAACCTATAGCGGGCGTTGGGGTGTGCCTCATCCCCTTTACTTGGCGAGTATCTCTACCCCTCAGCTGTGTGAATGTCCACTGCTAACAGCCTTGGCTAGGAAATTATGCCCCATTCATCCTCCCACCAAGGCTGGGGCAGCCCACAGTCAATGAGGGCACAAGGGGCCAGCCCCCTCCTCCCTGCTCTGTCTTGAGCTTATAATACAGAACTACATTGTCTGACATGGTAGACACTAGCCATGTGTAACTCTTCAAATTTAAATTAAATCTAAAAATAAGTTTGTCAGTTATGCTAGCCATATTTCATATACTCGATGGTCATGTGTAGCTAGTGGGAACTATACTGGACAATGCCAATTACATAGAACATTCCCAACATTGTAGTAGCTTCTATTGGACAGCAGAGCTCAAGTCTGCCCACTATGGAGCAAGCTAAGGTTAGATTTCACGTAGGTGAAGTCCGTGCTCAGCTCTTTCCCCTTCCCTATCTTGCTTTCCTATCTTGCCTCCCTGCCTTCTATCCATCTGTCTATCTATCTGTCTATCTATCTATTTATTTATTTTTCTGAAGAGTATTCCTTCAATAAATCATGTGTACCCAAGTCCCTGTGTCAAGCTCTGCTTCTGAGGAATTCTGTCCAAGACACCATCTATATTGATTTCAGCTTTAGGCTCATTGTAAATAAACTAAACATTTATGTATGGAAGGCTTAGATTTCCTTACCCCGAAAGATACTCAGGCATGCTTGTTTTCTAAAGCATAAGCTCAGAGTCAGTGGGCCAGATTTTCATAAAAGGAAAAGGGCTCTGGGAACAAAATGAAAGAGTCCTAAATCAAAAGATTGTGACTGAGGAGCGTGAGTCTCTGCAGGAGGCAGGCAATGCCCAGATTGGGGGCGGGGTGGGGCACTAGCTGAAGGGTTATGGTAGAGCTGAATAGGAAGTGTCATGGGTATGAAAGCAGAATACCTGACTGAAGGTAGAAGACAAGCCATAATCTCAAGTCAACTTCCTTATCCTTACCAAGAACTAAATGTTACATAGAGAAAATCAGCTCATACCTCCCTGTTATTTATGGAGAGCTTGCTCTATATCACATGTCATGCACCTTTGCCTCCACTTTCTTTAAGTCTTTCCTTTGAGTCTTCAAAGGAGTAGTTTCCTCTTCCTGAATATTTCAGCACTACTCTGTATAATAGAAGTACAATGCAAGCCACATATGTAATTTAAATTTTTCTGGTAGACACATTAAAAAAAAGGTGATTTTAATTTTAATCATCAATTTTATTTAGCCCAATATATCCAAAATATTATCGTTTCAACATGCAATCAATATAAAAACTTACTAATGGTACATATTCCATTCTTTAATTTCATGTTGAGCCTTCAAGATCCGGTGTGTAGTTTACACTTATACTACATCTCGTTTTGGACTGGCCATATTTCCATCGCCTTTAGATTTTGTACGTATATTATCTATGCAAAACTAAAATTAAATTATTGCTTTTTAAGTTAGATTAAGAACAAAATAATTTAGAACAAAAGTTCCCAAACAACTGAACACAATTGTCTGCTTTGCAGGTCAGGTGTAAGGGTCAAATAAGATAATTCATGTTGATGCCCTTCACGGTCTGACACTTCGTAGGTATGAAATAAATCATAGATAGTCTTGAATTGATATTACAGCTACCCTTAAGCAACTCTTAAGGTTTAAGAGACACAATTTTAATAACTAATTGATGTAAAATCTGTGATTTCCAACTGCAATAATACTTTTCTTTGGAAGGAGCATAATGGTGAGGAATGGGGAGCTGGTGGGAAGAGAAGGCTGGGCTAGAACTCTTTTGTTACTAACCCAGCATCCAGCCTGGGGATTTTTTTCAGAACAGTATATTACATCTGTATGATAAAGGCTACGTTTGTCAGTGGGAAGAAGGAAAAAATAGGTAAAGCAAGTTGGAATAAAAAAGCAAGAGGAGCAGTGTATAACCACCAATTATCTGGACAAAGAAATGAAAGGAGAAATGGAATCTGGATAGGACATTAATGAAATCTCCTCCTACAGAAAGAGTAATTGAGAGGCCCTTAATTCTGTTTGCAGCACAGTGAACAGCACTTACCTTGTTGAAAGTATCCCCACTGGGGCCCTCCCTCATCCATGTTACAATGGCTGTAGTTGTGGAGTAGTTTCACTCCTGTAGAGTGTGCTTCTTTCTGCCTGTAGACTGGACCATAGCGGCATGGAAATAAATACATTTTTCAAAAGATGTGGTTTGAGACCACATGAAATGGAACGTGTTCAAAAATTGGGAATGATGGGGCACCTGGATGGCTCAGTCAGCTAAGCATCTGATCTCAGCTCAGGTCTTGATCTCTGAGTTCAAGGCCTGTGTTGGGCTCCATGCTGGGCAGATTTACTCTCTCTGCTGGAACTGATACATCCATCTCCTGTCCATTGACACTGACACTCCTGGTTCTCAGGCCTTCATGTTGGGACTGGAACTATACCACGGGCTTTCATGGGCCTCCAGCTTGCCAACTGCAGATCACAGGACTGCTCATTCTCTCTAACAATGTGAGCCAGTCTCTCATAATAAATCTCTTTCTATATATCTCTATTATTTCCTTTTGGTCTGTTTCTCTAGAGAACCCATACTAATACAGACTTCAACATATCTTTTAGGGGAACACACATCAACTCATTCCATGATACAGTGGCAACAGCCAGAGAAGACAAAAGTCTGAGAAGGAATTGGGAGCTGGCAGGCACAAACAGAAGAACCACATTAGGCATCACTCCATGAATTGTGTTTACTGAGAGTTAGGGGTTTGGAGGAGAGTGAAGGCAGCTAGATATGAGCTTCTCTTTCCATCTCTATTTCCAGCCAACAAAGCCAGCTGCAATTCCGGAGAACACAAAGGGAAGCACTCCAAAACATGTTGCAAAATGCCTAGTTCCTGAGCCAGATGCAAGCAGCCTGTGCTATACTAGAGCTAAAAAAAGAAGAAAATCAAGGGAAAGGGTGACTGTACTTATTTTTCTCCAGTCCCTGAGGCACAATGAAACAGACCCTTTCAGCTCAAGGCTTTTGCTGCCAGGATTCTAGCACTGTTTGTCAGACTGCGCTAACCAACTATGCATTCATTATTCCTCAGGAATCCCTGTTCTGGAAGCATTTTCCCCCAACCCATTCAGACCATCAGCATCCAAATCTCCCTAAGGGGATGTCTTTTTGCTTTATTTAGTCAGAGTTGAATGTCCTGGTTGCAACCCTACAGATGCATCGCTTAGACATTAGTCATTCAGAGTTGTATAAAGGACCAAACAGTACCATCCAAAAACATTCTAAAGCAAAAGCCACATCTGCTGGGCCTTAACACAAAGAATATTCTGTCCCTTTATGCTTAGGATTCCCTCCTTGGCATCCATATATGTGCTTTTAAATGCTCTGTCAGACAAGCCCTGGATGCTGCCCATGGTCACGTTTGTATGTGGGAGTGGAGGGGAAGGGGTAAGGATTTGGGCAGAAAAGAGGAGATGTGAAAATGAGTGGATTATCAGGGGCAGAGCTTGCCTGCACACAGTGACCTAAGGGGAGGGTGAATCCTGAAATAAGAGTAATCACAGTAATTGCTCCTTACATTTACTGAGCGTTTAATAAGTGCTCTACAAGTATTATCTTATATAAGCCTCATAACAACTCTGTGAGATGGGAACTATTATTGTCCTCATTTTAAGGGTGAGAATCCTGCAATTTAAGGGACTAGGGGATTCACCTAAAGTCATACAATCGGTTTAGTAACAGCCTGAGATCCAGGCAATCTGGCTTTGAGCCTGACCTTCACTAATTTTTTTTTATTTTATTATGTAATACTTGATGCATAAAACATATAAATAAGGCATATATGTTATAATGTGTAATAATAACACAGGCCACCATGCAACTTTAAAGCTCCATCACTACCAATGTCTTTGAAGTGACCTGTTTGCTTCTACTCATTCCATCTCCAACCTCACCCCTGCAGAAAACACCATTATGTGTTTATCACTCTCTAGGTGTGTAAAATAGCCTTTGCCACATAGGTAAATACCCTTAAAGCTATGGTTTTAGTATGGTTTTTGAGCTTTTAAAAAGTAGGGTCAGAGCTGAACTTACGTTTTTTTTAAATTCAACATTATGTTTCTGACATTCATCCCTATTGTGTCAGTTGACTGTGCCATCAACATTTTCACTACTGGGCTCCATTGGTATAAATATACCGCAGTTTATCTATACATTCTCCCATTGGGGGGCATTTGGGTTGTCCCCAGTTTCTTCTGTTGCAGACAATGCTATTATGAACATTTTTGAACTCGTCATCAAATCCATATGTGCGAGAATTTCTCTAGGGTATTACAGGGTCAAATTATTTTCCAAAGTGTTTGCACCAATTTATACTCCTCAACTGTGTGTGGAAGTCCTTGTTCCACATTCTCACCAACATGAGGTATTATCAGGCTTCTTAGTGTTTGCTAAGATAGTGGGTGTGTAAAATGGTCTCATTTGATGTCAACTTGTATTTGAATATTATTATATTATATTTGTATTATATTATTCTTAATCATATCCGGATAATGCTTGTTCACATTTACACCAGTTTAGCCTTCATGCTTACCAGGTATTTTTGTTCATCATTCCTCCTTATATTTCTGACCTTCCTACTGGGATAATTTTTCTTCTTCCTAAATGATATCCTTTATTTATTTTTTTTAAGATTTTATTTATTTATTGGACAGCGACACAGCAAGAGAGAGAACACCAGCAGGGGGAGAGGGAGAGGGAGAAGCAGGCTTCCCGCTGAGCAGGGAACCCAATGCAGGGCTTGATCTCAGGACCCTGGGATCATGACCTGAGTCGAAGGCAGCCTCTTAATGACTGAGCCACTCACGTGCCCCTGAATGATATCCTTTAGAAGTTTTTTTAGTTAAGAGCCATTGATTGTAAATTCTCTCATTCTTTGCTACTCTGAAGATACCTTTATTTAGCCCTTGTTCTTAAAAAAATACCTTTCCTGGAATTCAGTCTTATTTGGATATTATGTTAATGAGCTGAAAGATATTCTTGTCTGTTTTCCCTTGTTGTTATTGAGAAGTCTACTGTCACCCCTTTTGCTTTTCCTTTGTAGGTGATCCTTTTTCTCTGGCTATTTTTAAGATCTTTGGTATTTTGTGGAATCATACAAAAATGTGCCTAGGTGTACTTTTTTTATTCTGTTTGATATGTGTTGGTCTTTCTGTAGCTGTGGATTCATGGCTTTGATTATATTTCATCACTTCAAACATTGTCTCTCTTCTCTTACTCCTTTTGTTTTCCACACTGTTTAACCTATATGTCATCCTTCTCATCTCCCAATGTCTCTGTGCAGTATTACAGATAATTTCCTCAGCTCTTTTCTATAGTTTGTCAATTCTTTTCTCAGCCATTTCTAATCTGATGTTTAACCCACCTATTTGTTATTCATATCGAGATTATAATTTTTCATTTCTGAAATGGATTCCATTTCTGATTTCTAGGTCATTGTTGATAGTCTCTTCTACACACATTTTTTAAGTGAATTTTTTTATCTTTAAATTATCTTTAGGGGCGCCTGGGTGGCACAGCGGTTAAGCGTCTGCCTTCGGCTCAGGGCGTGATCCCGGCGTTCCGGGATCGAGCCCCACGTCGGGCTCCTCTGCTGGGAGCCTGCTTCTTCCTCTCCCACTGCCCCTGCTTGTGTTCCCTCTCTCACTGACTGTCTCTATCTCTGTCAAATAAATCAATAAAATCTTAAAAAAATAAATAAATAAATAAATAAATAAAGAAATAAATAAATAAATTATCTTTAAACTTTCTTTAAAGTTTTCAATATCTGATCATTACAGTATCTGAATTCTTGGAGGAGCACTGTATCTGTTTTTTGTTTCTTCTCTCACTCTTGATTAGTTTCCTATAACTGCTATAACAAATTATCGCAAAATTGGTGATTTAAAACAACACAAGTTCATTCTGTGACAATTCTGGAAGCCAGAAGTCCAAAATTACTTAGTTAAAGCCAACATGTTGGAAGGGCTGCTTTTTCCAGATCCTGTAGGGCAGAATTTATTTCCTTCCTCATTCCTTTTTCCAGCTTCTTGAGGCCACCCTCATTCCTTGGCTTGGGACCCCTTCCTTGCAACACTCCAGCCTCTTGCTTCCATCATGACATGCCCTACTTCTGTAGTCAGATCTCCTTCCTCTTTCCTCTTATAAGGACACTTGTGATTATATCTAAGGTCCACTTGGATTATCCAGGATAATTTCCCCATCTCAGTATCCTTAATCACAGCTGCAAAGTCCCTTTTTTCATGCAAGGTGATGTTCATAGGGATTGGGAATGGGATATTTTGGGGGTCCATTATTCAGACTACCACACACTCATTGTATCAGAGACTGCTGGTTGCCAATAAGTATCCATTCTCCCATCCCGTCCTAGGAATGAAAATACTAATTTTTAGGCAGGCTTATCATCAGCTGGTTAAAACTCCCTAGTTTTTTGTTGTCGTTTTCTTGTTTTGATATCCAATGTGGTCATTGGAATTAAAATTTTGCCAGTAAGTTATAAGTGAAGGTGCTATGTGCAACATCCAGAATATGTTTCTAAAGAGAATAGTCATACTCTTCTTGTCCTTCCTTCCAAAATGGTCTGGAATGTGGATATCTGGAGCTCCAGCAGCCATCTGGGATCACAAGAACAATGATCATAACCAAGATCTCAGAGGATTCATGAACCATAAGAAAACAGGTCCCTGATGAATTTGTGATAAACCTGCCCTGGATACCTACTTCTTGGTTTGTTTTACATGAAAACAAATAAATGCATGTTTAAGCCACCATTATTTGATGGGTTTTTTGTTTTTTGTTTTTGCCGTGTGAGGTTAAATTTAGTCCTAAGTGATATAATCATTATGGCTTCTTTCCTTGTGTATTTTTCTTAATTTTTTATTGTGATCTTTTATTTGGTTCTACATAATCTGTGGGAATCCTGAAAACCTGAATTAATGACACCCTCCTCCAAAATGGTTTTGCATTGACTTATTCTTGGAGTCGTGTATACCACCAACAGGAGATGGCTTTAACCTTCTTAATGAAGGAATGGTCTCCAGCAGCAGGCTGAGTTTAGCTTCCAATCCCTGCATTTGTGGCTGGAATTGGCATTTATCTTCCAAATTTGCAGTTTTCTTTCCTTTCTCGATCCTGGTTCTAGCTTGCTTTGCATGTTTTTATGTTGTTCTTTTGTTTCATTATCATTGGGGAGTTCCCTCTGTTTCTGGTGAGAGCTCAATGTATTAAAAATCGTGTCATCACCTGGATGCAATGCCATTGTAGTAGAGTATTACCTCAGGGTGTCTTGTTCACCATCCTGCCAGGAACCACCCCAGTTTCATCAAGATGTGCCGCAAAGGCACATCTGATTGGCCCACCCAATATTTGGGGGCAAATTTGGTACAAGCAGAACTCTTCTGGAAACCAGATTGGTAGCACTTTCACTGACCATGGACTCCACTCATTTATTTGTTCTCAGGGGTTTATTGCAGTCATTAACTATGATTCTCTCTTTTAGAGTTTCTGGCCGCTCTTTCAAATTGCACAGGCTCCTTCATCTGTCCATAAAGATTTTGATACATCTCCAGGAATACATAATAAAACTCTACTAATGAGATGCTATACTTATTATAATATGTATAATATTCGGCAACTTGCTTTTTAATTTAGTAATGCCTCCTATCCATCTCAGTACTTCTAGTCACCTCATTCTTCTTTCATAGCTGCATAGTATCCCGTGGTGCATATAATAGCTTCTTGGACAATTTGACTCTTGATGGACATTTAGTTTCTTTCCAATTTTGT
Source organism: Ailuropoda melanoleuca (assembly GCF_002007445.2). Taxonomy (NCBI): domain Eukaryota; kingdom Metazoa; phylum Chordata; class Mammalia; order Carnivora; family Ursidae; genus Ailuropoda; species Ailuropoda melanoleuca. The sequence continues at coordinate 91,159,679 of NC_048221.1, forward strand.
GATATTATAAATAGTGCTATGCTATAATAAGAACTTATATACATATTTGTGTGTGTACATATGTGAGAGTAAATTTATAGAAAGGATTTCTTAAACTTAGTTTTTTAGTTCAAAGACTATGAATATTTAACATTTTGATGGATGTTGCCAATTTGTCTCCCTCATGCTAATGTAATGGTGTTTTGTGACAAACTACTAACGTGAAATCAATGTCCATTTCCCCTAATTCCTGAGTAGGGATTCCCTGTTTTAGTTCAGAGTGGTAGTATGCCTACCTAAAGACTACACTTCATAGCCTCACTTTCAACAAAGTATGACCACATGACTATCTCTGGTCCCTGAACTGTGAGTGGCAATGTTATTTGGAACATCGTGCAGTATTGCTCACTAAAAGTTATGTCACTTTCTGCCCTTCTGCCTTTATGCCTTCTTCCAACATATGTAGTGGTTTTATGACTAACATTTCAGTAGCCAAGGTCATTAGAAGTGATCTTGAGGATGGAAACTATCCAGTAGGGATTGTAGAGAAGAAAGAAAGGAGGCTGAATCATGGAGAACTACTGCATAACCTTAGACTCCCCACATCTTGACTTCCATTATATGAGAGAATAAACCCCTATATTCTGAGTCTTTGTTACATGCAGCTGAGTTCCTAAATGATGCAGTGTTCCTTTCAACCATTTGACCAATAAGCCAGTCTTTGCTATGAGCCCAGTCATGTGCTATGGGTTATCACCACAGTGTGCTTACCCGTGCCCAAAGTGGGCTGTCTTTGGAGAGGTCAATGTGACCAGGAATGTGACCTTTTACATTGACTCCCATCTCTTCTTCCCCAAATGGCAATCTCAGTCCACAGAACTAATAGAGCAAACTTTAAATTCCTGTCTTTGGCTCAGATCACCTAAGGAAATCAGTCACACACACACACACAGACACACACACACACCAGTGCATACAAAAAGCCAAATAACTTTTCACAGCATCCATAAAACTTCCTTATTTCAGTCTCAGGAATTTTCCAGAATAACCCTTTGGCCTTCTTTAAGAGAAGGCCCATCTGATGAAAAATGTAATGGCTCTATGGAATAAAAAATTGCAGAATTAATAATTCAAAGCTACTATTAAATCAATGTACTTCCTGTTAGTTTGTCAATGTGGACTTTTTCAATTAGACAATTTTATTACAGTGATGAATACCAATGGCACAATTTAGAGAGTACTGTTCTAAGTTATGGTCGGGTTAGCCTAACAAGCCATGTTTGCTATTGAATAAATGCGATGGCTGTAGCCTTCCAAAGATTAACAGGCCTTTATTGGCAGCTGAGCTTGCTCCTGTCCCTGGTGAGGATCAGGCAGGAGTGACTTTACTCATGTATCCCCAAAGAATCCTTCCTGGCCGTTGTAATGGCCCATCACTCCCTCCCCACGGTCCTCTCCCTCCCCGTATCAGAACACCCTGCAGATGACAGGTGTCACAGACAGTACCAGACAAGTGTCTGAGTCCCAAACCAAGTCCCACGTTGCCTGGTAAAGACAGCAAATAAAATTCCTTTTAATTTACATGAAGTCCTGTAGAACTTGTCAAATGGGAATCAAGTGTGGCAAAGGTTCGCAGTCAATGCAATCAAACCCAGAGAATCTCTGTTGTGAGTAATGTATGATTAATGCCTGAGTTATTTAGCCTGCTGTCGGAGAAGGGACACCAGATACAGAGCAGAACAGTGGGAAATCCTGGCTCTACTATAGTCTAACAGTGTCACCTTAAGCAATTCGCTCAACTGCTCTGAGCCTTGGCTTCCTCATGGTAGAATGGGGATAATAATCTCTGCTTTCTAGAGTGGGAATAATTACAAAATAAAAGAGTGTAATTACTCTGGCACATAGCAGATACTCAAAAAAGGCTGAATGACTCTGAACCTGTTCAGTTTACTGACATGACAGGCCCTGTGCCTCAAGGAAGGGGCAGGAGCTTCCACTTTTCCTTCCATGACAACATTTTATTATTGCTTTTCCTCTTTATCTGACTGGGAGTACATGCTTTTTGGCCCATGAATGATCTGTGAGCAGTATTTGTTGCTTCCCCTCTGAATTTGCTGTAGGAACCTCTCTTGGCTTGCAAGTATTCCATATTTGATGGTAAAGATGGTGTCACCTGCCTTGAAGTGAATGGCAAGCCAGGCAGATAATCTTCCTTCTGTCCTTGATTTGACACCCCCAAAGCATGGGCAAGCAAAGTCCAAATTAACCCTCTTGGCACTTCCTCGCCTCACATAATGTTCATGCTTCTCCTGGTCAGCTCCTCAGAAGACAGAGGACAATTCAGTCCTTGAAGGTGGGTAGGATGACCAACTCGTCCTGGTCTATCTGGGACTTTCCTGGTTTTTGCACTAAAACCCCAGCAGCATCCCAGCACAGGTGGTCACCCTCAGAGGGGAACAGCCTTGGCATGTGGATTGGAAAAGCTTCTCTTAGAGGCCTTCGCCTGTTATATGCCTGGCAGGCCTCATGGCCACTTCTGGGTGCTTGACTCGCTGGGTTTGCACTGCCTTGTATCTTGCTTCAGACATTGCTCCTCCTTGGGGACAAGCACCAGGTCACCAGAGTGTTGCTTCTGCTTCAGGCCTCCCTGGGCCAGGTAAACAGCCCAGCCCGAGGGACCAGGCCCTCTTGGGTGTCCTTTTCCCATGGGAGGCAGGCGCACAAGAGCTACGCTAATTAACAGATCCCATGTTTCTCCTTGCTTTTCCAGGCTGCTCTCAATAGAGTTGTGAGGGTAGGAGGCCCTGGGGGCCCAGAACCGTAGCCAGGTCTTCCCCACTGGTTACTAATGAGAATGCCTGTGGGCTGAGGCCTGCAGCTAGCACTGTGTTAACTAGTTTGCAAGTTATTTATCTTTTAGTGATGTATGCTTTTGTATCAAACATCAAACAATTACTCAGCACCCTTGCTTGTTCTCCTGCCTCAGGGACTTTATGGTCTTTGTTTCTATACCCTCCTTGGGCTTCTGCCCACATCCATCCTGTTGACTCTGTTTCCCTTATTTGTGCTCTGGATGTCTTCTCTCTTATCTGATCATACTGGTCTCCCCTTAACTTTTAGATCTGTGGGAGGTTGTCTTAGTTTCCGGAGGGCTTGTGCATACCTTATCCCATTTGCTGGTTTTGCAGGTGCCAGCCTCTAGCTAGACCTGGAGCACGTGAAGAGCAGGACTGGGGCCGTGCCTCCCCAAAGCATGCTGTTTTAGCCTGCGCAGCTGCCATTCCTCTGTATCTTGGAGTGATGGTGGCCTCACGTTGCTGGAGGAAACCATCAGATCTTTTCCACATTGTCTGGACTTTTGTGGGCATAGGATTGGGCCTGAATAATGAGAGCCCTCATTCTGCCTGACCAACACAAGTTAGCTCAGGAAGGGCCTGGGACCAGCCCAGCCAATAAGCCTTGATCCCAAGACCCCACTGGATCTGGTGGGGGAAGATGCCCTCTGCCCACAGGGGCTGCTCAGCTGAGCTGACATATACTTGGTCTCTTCGGCCACCATGTGGGGAAAGCCTGCCTGAGAATGCAGTCAACCCAGAGGAAAGAGGGCCATGACTCCAAGACTCTGCCCTGGCAGAATTGCATGAGCTTTGCATCTTGGTTTAGCCATGCCAAAGGTAATTTATCCCTGGACTTCACAGTTTCACACCTCCCCATTTTTATTAACACAGTATGACCCAATGTCCTGTGTCTTGAACCCAAAAAGGCCTGACTAACGCTGCAGCTTTCCGATTCCATGATCAGTGTTCTTTCTGTTCTGCCATGCCATGTCTTTCTCCCCGGTGTGCCACACATGTGCCATCATCAGCATCACCACTCCAGACCACCTTCCCTGGCCTATGCCACCGGCCATCAAGCCCAGGTCAAGACGTCCATCTCTTCTGCCAAGCCCTTCTGAACTTCAGCTTCCTTCACACTCTGTCCTTCTTCTCAATTCCTACCCAAGGGAGCACCACACAATTTAACAATGCCCAGGTCATTGGCTCTTGTTTCCATAGGATGACCTTATCTCTTCAATTTTAAGTTCCTCAAGTTCAGAGATTATGCCTCCCACTTCCACAAATACTGAATCAATGTTAGGAAAAAATAATGACTAAATTTGTGTGAGCACATGCTGTGTGTCAGACATAAGTCTAAGCCCTTTACATGTACAAACTCATTAAACCCTCACAACAAACCTATAACTATTATTATTGTCCCTATTCTATAGAGGAGGAAAACAAGGCACAGAAAGGTTAAGGAACTTGTAAAGGATCAGCTGGCTAGAAGTGGTAGGATTAGGATTCTCTCCAAGGCATTCTGGGCTCCAGGGCCCACCGGTTTGATCACTACATTACACGCCACTTTGTGAAACACTTTCTGCCACTTTGTGATAAGTATCAACTACTGCAACACAGGGAGGGAATTGTAGAATTTACCAAACGTAAAGCGGTAGTTGTTACCTTTTTGGGAGTCATGTACTCCTTTGATAATCTGAAAGTTTTGTACCCTTCTAGAAAATACGCACATCACACACACACACACACACACACACACACACACACACACACACACACAGATACACCACACCTGAGAAAAAGAAGGATTGCCACTCTGAGCCCTGATTCTGGGGTCATTTTGACATTCACTCTATCCTTCAGTGGCTGGGTATTTGCAAGGGACACCACAGAGAAAGAGGAAGATGTCTCTGCTGTCCAAAATCTCAGCCAAAGCATAAGTACGAGGCTGACCAGACAGGAGAGAAGTTGGTTTTCAGCGCCTCCTGCCTCCTACTGTGCAGCGTTCATCAGGTGCAAGGGGCGTCCACTGCATCTGCCTTTCCAGCTTGCACACCCTTATTTCCTGTAACAGCACTTTGATTTCCCTTTGGGGGACCACCCCTCCCCCATTTCATGCACTGTTATTTGGACAGTTGACCTGACCAAGGCATGAGCACAGAACCCCAGCAGCCGACCAGACTGTGTCCTGGGAATTTGAGTACAAGGAAGGGTGTGCAGCTGGAGGTGACTCTGAGATTTGCAGAAAATCTGAATGTCATCTGCCAGTTCCCCGGAGCTGCCTTGCTTTCTTTCCTATCCAGAGTCTGATCCTGCAGCTTTCCCTTCAATTCCCTACGCTGCCTGAGGTGGCTTTATAATATGCCAACCTGGCTAAGCTGAACTATACTTCCCAGAACTCCCTTTCCTATAAGTTTTCATGTCAGGTGGGCCAGGAGTGAGATTCTGGGGTGAGATTTGGAAGGTGGAAGAAAAGCATCCATTTCTGTAGCCCACATTGTTGTCATTCATCTGCTGGCTCACCTTGTTAGCAAGAGGCAGTGGCCTTTCCCGTGATCCTCCTTCAGCTTTTCCAACTTCTGGACCAGGTGTGTGTGTGTTTCAAGACCTGTCGTAAAGGGTCCCGATCTCTGCAGGATATCCATCCCCCAAGGTCAGAGGCATGGGTTGCAATCCATCCTTGTGGTCCCCAGCCAATGTGTGTGGGTTCCAGCTGTTTTTGCTTTCCCCTGCTTTACATCCAGCATGCCCTTCCAGCTGTCTGCCCTCTGGACCACGAGCCCCAGCTTCAGACCTGAGGAGAGTGACCTTACAGTTTAACCAGTCCCCACAACTGTATGAGGTCAAATCTCTGTAAAAAAAAAATCCCTAGCAATTTTGGTTCTCAAGTGGTTCTACTTCTCTGAGTGAACGCTGACTGATACACCTCCCAAATCCTCCTAATAGAGTCCACTTTAGTGTAAGTTATCTAGGGACTAGCGCTGTTGCCTCAGCCTCCAAATCCCAATTGCATTGCATAATGCATAAGAAAACGTTTTCAAATTACAAAGCATTAAATACGTGCATGCCCATCCTACTTTTACTAGTAAAGACTGTACTGGAAAGGCAAACTCTGGGGTCAGACAGATTTAAATCTGAATTCTGCCGGGTAGTACTTGTATGACTTTGGATAGAGTTATTTAGTCTTTACTCTTTCTGACTCTGTTCCCCTCTTAGTAAAAAGAAGAAAAAACAATGTTAGTAGTTAGGACGAGGTATCCATGCATACAAAGAGAAAATTCCAAGTTATGAACTTAAACACGACACAAGGGCATTAGTCTGTCATGCGGAAGCAGTGGAGGTAAACAGGCCCGGGCTCTCCATCATCAAGCCCCCAGGCTCCTCACACCCTGGGGTTGTTCTGCTGTGCCTGGAGAGCAAGCCCACGCTCAGGGTCAGTGGTGGCCACACCTAGCTAAAAGGGAGGCTGGCAAATGTAGTCTTTATTATGTGCGGCAATAAAAACAGGTTCCTGTCATTGAGAAAGGAGGAAAGAGTAGGCAGGGGAGGCCCTGCTGCTGGGCAGTGGGAGACAACAGGGTGGGAAGGAAGCCAGAACCCATCCATGGCAGAACCCAGCGAGGGTCCATTTTCCATCCCCCACTCCGTTCCCCCCCCACCACCAACCCTATCAGTGCTTCCTCAGTGCCTCCTGCTGTCATGAGAATACATGATATAGGCTCCATTCACTATGATAACACTTTGTGACAGGACTTGTATCCTTAAAAGTAAACAGATGGGAAAAAATGCATCAAATAGCTTATGCCAATATACGAAAAAGAAGAGGTTAAGAGTCTGGGTTCTAGAGATAGATAAACTATGTTTCTACTGCTGAATCTCCTGCTTCTTGGCTGTGGAATTCTGAGCAAGTCTCTTTAATCTCCTAAAGTCTTTCTTTTTTTAGAGGGGGAGGGTCAGAGGGCAAGAGAGAATCTTGTGCAGGCTCTACGCCCAGTGCGGAGCCCGAGGTCGAGCTCTTTCTCACGACTCCGAGGTCAAGACCTGAACTGAAATCAAGAGTCAAACATTTAACCAACTGAGCCACCCAGGCGCCCCTGAAGTCTATTTTTTAATTGCAAATTTCAACAATAGTGCTGACCTCCAAGTTTTGTGGTGAGGATTGAATAATATAGTGCAGGAGAAACACTTAGTATAGTGCCAGGGACATAGTAAGTGCTCAGTAAATGTTAACTGTTATTATTGACATTATGATTATCTTTATATACATTGTCTTAGTCAAGTCTCTCTAGAGACACACTAATGGTTTTCTCTCTGAGTTTATTCTTCACTGATTTCTTCTGCTTCAGTAACGTGAACAGTAAAAAAAAAAAAAAAGAAAAAGAATGAGGCTTCTGACATTTCTCCTGTCTGAGAAGTTTACTGGACAGATTTGGAAAAATCCATGGCATGCCCCAGTGGCCCTTTGTGGATGAATAGAGATTGGGGCCACCAGGACTCCCCTGCCGAGACTTTTGGCTCTGTCTTCTTTGGAATCTTTAGCCTTTGATCTCCCAGGAGTTCAGGGACCCCTCAGTAGGTGGTAACAGTTTCCCCTAATCCATTGATCAGCTGGTATGAGGACTAGGCCAGCACTCATGGGGTTCCCAAACGTGCTTGCTGCAAGCACAGACTCCCTCTGAGTGTGAATGTTGTTTCTCACCAGATAAGGAATGTGTTCAGCCCAGATCAAACGCTTGTTTATCTTCAGAGTGCTGAGAGCCAAACCCCTGCTTCTGTTCCTCCCTGGTATTTATTTGCTTACACTTGTCGCCTCTGACCGTGGTGGTGTTTGCGCACCTGATCTCAGTTTCTGGCTTGGATACACTGAAAGGTACCCTGCTTCTCGAGGTATAGAACGTGGAGCAGCTTCCAGGTGGTGCAGGGCAAAGAGCATTGGACTAGGGGGTCAAGAGACATAGCCCCTGAGTCTGTCTCCAGATGGAAGGATTGGGCTCAGCAGACTTGAAGCCCTCTTCCAGAGCTGACATTCTGTTTTGCTATGAAAAGCCCAGCGTGAGCGAACATTCTTAGGGGTAAAGAAGAAAAGTCGAAGACTTAAAATGAGGAGCAGGAAGTGTGTCTTCAGCCTCCTGTGTGAGGGAAAACTGTGAGTCTCTTTTGACCACATTATTTTGTGTTTCTTGTTTTAGCTGTGTGGTCACAGCGCCAAAAGTGAGAAGGAGGGTTCCTGCTCATTGACTTGTTCGTGCAGAAATAGCTTGTAAAAACAGTGACTATATCCCATGTAAATGTGGAACAAGGGAGAAATGGGGGGAAATTCTAGAATCTTTGCTGGAAGATAACCGTCGGTATAAAGAGGTCCTTACTTTGAGAAATACTTCATATTGGAATCAGAACTTACAGAATGAATGGGTTGTGGGAGGTAGGGGCATAGATTATTTACTTTACAAGATAATGCACCACTTTATAAAAAGCCAAACATTTCCTTTTGGAAGTCGACTCTCATGGTGCACTAAAAATATGGTTGAATCTATAATAAAGCTAATTATACACCTTTTGGCAAATAAACCCATTGTGTACAACAAGCATAGCCATGCTATGCGGTGTTATCATATTCTTTTCATAAATACACTCCCATTTTTGGAAGAAATTGCTAAAGGTAATGTCTTCTTTGCGGTCCAGTTTGACTTGTGTGCCTACTGTGAACAATGAAGATTTTTCCAGTTGTATCTGAAAGGCAAAATCCATTTTCTTCGGCAATAAATGATCTGCAATGCCCACACTTTACCACAAGGGGGCAGCACACCACAGGGCCTATAGGTACAACATCAACTTGGGATTCAGAAAGCACAGCCAGCCTTAGGAGAGAGTGGCTCGTTCCCAGGGGGAAGACAATTCACTAAAAGCTGTTAAGAGACAGATCTGATAGTGTCTTGGCATAATTGAAAGCCCTAAGTATGTGCCAGAAACTTTTTGGCTGTTGTCATACAGAAAAAGGATGAAATCATTTTGTGATGGACATTCCTTTGATATTAACAGAAATTATTTTTTCTATATCAATACAAAGTTTATCCACCTATATCACCAAAAAAAGTAATCTTAGGCAAGGACTAATATACACTGAATCATAAATACATTGTTTCCCTTCAAGTTTCTTTTGTGAGTTTATGGAAATGCATGAGGGCAAGTGTTGCATTCATGATCCACTACTCATGTGTTTGCACTGCCCAGCAGTTAGAAGCAGTGCTTAGGATTTGAAACAATTTATTATTAAGTAAACACAAATTTTCAGGGAAAGAAATTTAGGACAGAAGATCAGTTTGAGCTTTAGGGGGAGCTTCCCTTTCATATTTTTATACAGGGCTAGGCTTGCACTAAATGTACGTAAAGAACAGTAAAAGAAATTTAACAGGTCAGGAAAACAAGTGATTTCGCTATGTCATGTCTATACTAGCTGATGGGGAAGATGCAGTTGCCAAAAGTGTATTTTGGTTGCCAAGATCCTGATGCAGCCTGAGGAAATATGAATTGATCACACCGTGGTTTTCACCTCATGGGAAACCTTAGCCAGGGAGACTTTATGCTTGACTATTCTGTGACACTGTGGTTGAATCCATTATGTCTCCTAATACTCATTTCCCTGTCTTCCTCAGAACTTCTGGATGTGAGTTGAGTACATCATTGCACGGAGTAAGTCTGTTTTTCAGCCCTTACTATTGTAGGTGTGGCCATGTGACCAAACCACGGTCAATGAAATAAAAGCAGAAGTGGTGTTTTTTTGTTTTGTTTTGTTTTGTTTTTTAAAGATTTTATTTATTTATTTGAGAGAGAGAGAGAGACAGCCAGCGAGAGAGGGAACACAAGCAGGGGGAGTGGGAGAGGAAGAAGCAGGCTCATAGCAGAGGAGCCTGACGTGGGGCTTGATCCCATAACGCCGGGATCACGCCCTGAGCCAAAGGCAGACGCTTAACCGCTGTGCCACCCAGGCACCCCGAGAAGTGGTGTTTTTTAAAATGGCAGGTATCCTTTCTCTTACTTTTCATACTTTTATTTCTTGATGGCTGCAATGTGGATGTGATGGTTGGAGCTGGAGCAGCCTCAATGATGATGAGGTAAATGATACATAATGAAGATGATAGAAAAACAAGATAGAATCAGGTCTCTTGTTACGAAGCCACCATAGCAGCCTAGACTGCCTACCTAGATTTTTGGGAGGGATAAAAATATTTTGGGATTTTCTGCAGTAGAACCTAGTCCTAATCAACAGAGATACCTTGAGAAAACAGGTCAGAAGATGGGTTTTTTCCTTTTTTTTCTAATTATTTGTTTTGCCATGATTTCATAATTTTTATCATCAATCAACATATATTGAACTTGTGTGAAGGGCACTGCTGGATGATCTGGTTTTAAGTTGGTTAAGGACAGAATTGGATTAGGACCACCATAAACAAAGTTCAGTTGTTAAAAAGTCCTTCCTGAAAATTGCTTCAGTGCTACTATATAAATAAAGGCAGCTGTATTTGGTCACAGCCATAGCTGTTTCTGACATCTGTGTTTTCCCTGGCAGCAGAGGTTGTGTTTATCCTGAACCTCCCTTATGACTTAAGCACAGCCAGAATCTGTTTCTGCATTCAAACTTGATGTTTGATGCAAAATATGCAAAACCTGTGGACATTAATGGGTCATGACATTGTGAGGCCAATTTGCATCTGCTCTCTCTGTGTCATTCTAATTAAGAACGGTTGAGCACAGGCAGGTCTGTTTCCCTCTAGATCCTGATACAATGATACAGATTCACAGGATCTGGATAAAACAGTTTTCGTGCAAGGACTTGTCCACCCTGGCCCTGTAGGGGCCAAAGAACTTCTCACCACTCCAGGCAGCATTCGGGGGGTGTGGGTGGAGTGAGGTAGGGGGCAGTGTCCTCTGCTGTCTGGATGAGGGACAAGACTTCCATTAGGTCTGAGAACAGCATGGACTCAGTGCCCCCTGGCTTATAGGGACTGCTGGGTATGGCCCAACTCTAAGGGAGAGCTCTGTGCAAAAGAGGAACCTGGCAGCCTAATCCCACCCAGACTAATGAGGTGGGTCCGCACAATACACGGGTGGACATTTGGGGCTGAGGTCTTCCTGGGCAAAAATAATCAACCAGTCCTTTTGAAGTAATATAGCTAAAAGCCAACTGCCTGCTTATTTTCCAAACTAGCCAGAGCAACTGAACGCGGATTGGGATATTATGCTCAGGTTGCACAAACCAGCCTTCTATCTAAAGCCTATTTGCTGCTTCACCTGCTTTAGGGGACACTCTAGTGACCAAAGAAAAAACATGTCTTTACAAAGTAGCACTTGCCTGGAAGGGCCGAGACCCCATGATGAGAATTATTCCGGGGAACTCTTACCAAAATATTCGATAATTTACCACCATCCCTAGCTAAGTGCTACATGTTGATGCTACAGGATGGAAACAAGTACACAAAAATGGACACAATACCCAATAGCTTCACTGCCCAGAGTTGGGTTTTTAGGCTTCGCCAAGGCCCAGATTAATTATTTCTAAATGCTGCCCATGTCTGCTTCTAATTTGACCCTCACAGGAAGCCTTCAGAACAATATAGCACATTGAATAAGTTGATACAGAGGGTACGCCAGCTGGCAAACCTAAGCATTATGGTAGCTAAGTGACTCACTTCTCATGGTATACAAATAAGTGCCATTTTGTTTTTGCATGTTTGGTTTATGTGGTCTAGTGCAGGACATTCTCATCATTGCTTAGGATACTGAAAAACAGCACCAAGGATTCAGGAGTCTACACTGAAGTAATGCCTGGTCCAGGACACTAGCTGAACTCCATTAAGGTATCTCCAACAGTTGGTAGTAGCTCCTAGTTGTATGATAAAGCTTGCGAGACTCAGAGAAAATTAGTACCATGAGTGATTAGTAATGGCTGCAATAAATTAGGGGCAGAGAGGGGTGTAAGCAGATGAGTGGGATAGGAGAGCTGCATTCCAAGTAACAAATTTCATCAATTCTAACCAGCCCATCACCCTCCTCCCCCATTTTTACATCTTTGAAATTGAGATTCATCCTGTAATCTCACCAAGCCAGATTGTATCTTCCAAAAACAGACACAATATTTAAAGTCTCACATGCTCTTCCAGAACCTAGCCAAGCCTCCATCAAGAAGTGGAATTTATGTCCCCTCCCCTTGAACTGGGGAGGGAGGGGGACTTTGTGACTGCCTCAACTAACACAGTGTGGCAAAAGTGATGGTAAGTGAATGATGAAGCTAGGCCATTAAAAAATGATGTTGCTTCTACTTGGCCTTCTCTTTTGGGATGCTCATCCTTGGAACCCAGCTACCACTGCTCTGAGGAAGCACATGCCATGTAGAGAGGCCCCTGGTTCTCTGGCCTGGCTGAGGTCCCAGCTGACAACTTGTAGGCCAAATGAATGCCCCCTTGGAGACAGATCCTCCAGCCCTAAGTCCAACCCTCCATGCCTGACTGATGCTGCACGGAGCACAGAGAGGAAGTTTTGCGATGATTTGTGACATAGCAACAGACAACTGAAACAGTCCTTTGGTAAGCCAGGCAGCAATCATGACAGTTGTCACCACCGACACGTGTATACCAAAACTTGCAGAGTGTCAATTAACTGAAGACAGTAGAGTAGCATGTTTCAAAGAAAGGCTGTTATCATCAACATGTTTTATGGTAGAAAGGACAATACTGTAAGGAAAACAAGGAAAGTTGATTTAGAAGGATCAGACTCTGAATCAGGAGAAATCTGAGGCATACCATACCAAATTTATTTTATATATGTTTTCCTTTTTAAGGATGCACAAGGAAAAACATATGTCTAAGTTTGAAAGAACATCTAATGAACATTAAAGAAATGCTGAGTCATAAGAAGTGTGTATGGGCTTCAGGGACAGTGTTTTCCTTTCTCAGTGGTGGAAGATCATCTTAAAATCGGTGACACCTTAGGTTTAATGAAATGGAAGTATTTATTGTTCTTGACTTAAACCTCTCTAATTACACCACCAAATACAAGTTTTCTAAGAGAGAACTTCACACATGTTTTCTTTTTCTTTGAAAATTGGAAAAAAAACAAAAACCCAAAACCCCAGCAGGTACAGGCTCTAAGTTCAATTTAATTTTCACTTCCACAATTATGTTCACAGCAAAAATCATCTTGGGGATTTTTTAAAGGTTAATTTTCTGAATTTAATATTCCAAACTAGTGACTTTCCAAGAACCCACAAAGTCACAGGACTCTTACATATTACAAATGTTTTAGGTGGCTGTGACTCCTGAGCTGAGGAGTGAGGGACGGTAGGCTTAACAAAGTGAATGCCTCTGAGCGAAGCGAAAGATCTGGTGAGCATTAAAGAAACAAAGTGAATGAAGAGGTACTTATTAAGCATTTATAAAGCAAAGATGTGATGGTGTTGGCTTTATTGCTACTGTTAAATTAACAGAATCAAAGCATCCATAGATTTTAAAAACAAATTTATTCATAAAATATATGAAAGGATTTGACAAAAAATAAGGCTAGAAAACCCCCATAATCATATACATTTCAACATCACTTAGCAGTCAATAACCAAAAGTCTAATTTGACTCCTGTTTTTTAAGTAAAAAGAGATCATTGTAAATATTCACTTGGTAAATAATATTTTGTTTTATGAGTTATACAGCTGAAAACAGTTACCCAAATCTAGTCTGACCCTGCCATTTTGGAATTTTTATAAAGTAATATTCTTTATAGAAACTTAACTGACACTGAAATCTCTCAAAGCATATTTATGAAGGTTAATTCACAGAACTTTTAGAATTATTTTAAACCAGGTGTTATGGTAAAATATGTAACTCTGGGGATGAAGAACAAATTTAAAATACGTTTAAATATAGACAAGTATCAACTTCTTCTTAGAAATGGAGGGGAGATGAGCAGAGCTGGAGATAGTGGTGTCCCACGTGCTGCACCAAACCAGTTCCGAGTCCGGTTGCCGGAACACACCATTCGGTGTTTCACGCCCAGAGAGAGGCTAGTCTGGATGTCTGCGTCTGGGGCCTATTTTCATCAGTCAAATCCAGCTTTGTTCAGTGAGGGTCAGAGGATCCCAGGGAACATTCTAAATATTAGAAGTGTTCCTCTTAAAGGTTTCAAGTCCTAAGTCTTCAGATCAAATTTTATGGAGTTTTGTAACAATCAGTACTCTTACCATCTGATCAAATGAACTACAGATGCAGAGACCCCTTTTATCTGGACTCCAGTCCAAACTGGAAATGGGCTGGGTAGACAAGGTGACATTCTGCAGAAGGCTGACCGAGCCCGCAACTCCCATCTCTACTCCCTCAGAATCTTTCTTTGAACGCTGAACAGGGTATTCGCTGCAAACAAGACCAGAGTGGTAAGAAGAGAGATCTTAGCATTCGCCATATTGTGTTTTATACATATAGTCCAGTAACTCTATTTTTACTTCTCTGTTGATTATTGCAACTGATAAATACTTAAAGAATCTAATGTGTTTTATACAAATAAAGAGACAATAAAGAGTGTGTGTGTGTATGTGTTTCAAATACACACACAAAAAATCAGCATGTTGGGGTCCATTCACTCAAAAAACAGTTTCTGAATTAACTAGATGAGATGCTCCAGGAACTCTCGGCTGCTCAATAATAATATAATTTAATTGCATTACTACCAAGGGAGACTGGCAAATGGAAATAAAGTGAAACATCATCTTACTTAAACCAAATCTCTTTTGCTGGTATAATACTCGGACAGCGAATCTCCAAACCAATTTGAAGATCAGACTAGATATCTGCTCTGGTAAGGGTTAAAGTTCATACTGAGATCAGCTTCAATTTCCAATTATATACAAGACCCCACTTTATCCAATCACCAAAAATTCTAGCTGCAAACATGTTTGCACATCACATGGACTACAACTCTGTGTGTGGACTGCAAAGAAAACTGGAAGCAGTTCTTCAAGGAAGCAGCCTAAGGAGTTTGGTCACCAGGCAGCACCGTGACGTGCTGCTGCATGGCTTAACTAAGGACATAGGCAGAGCCTAATGGGGAGTGCAGACTGGGCTGGAAGAATCAGGGAAGGACGATGGGCAAGATACTGGGATAAGAGAAGTTACCGAATGGTCTGTCTACCAGGCATTCTCCAGAATTCTTAAAACTTTTCCTCTGCTTTTTCTTCTTAGAAACTATACATTCTTGATCTAACACATTCATTCTCAGTTTTTTGTCAGATAGATCCCTAAATACCTTAACACTTGTCAAATGTAGCCCTGTTTTTCAGCCTCCCTGATAGCTTAGGAGCTAATAAATAGACACGTATTTTGCAAATGTGAAAGTCCCAGCCATACTGAAGATGGTATTTTTCTTCTTATATCATTAATCAAACTATTTTTGAAATATCTTTCATTTGCGGGCTTGTGGTGTTAGGTTTTTTTTCTTGAGTGATGGAGAAAGAAATACCATTCACTCTCAACTTTTATCGGGCCTTTTAAATGAGCAGCTGACCTCGTACGTGCCACCTTAGGGCACTTGGGATTCAGGGTACAGCTATGGCTATAAATCAGCCAGCCCACAGCACACAGAAAGCAAACTCAATGATCAGGCTTCTCCTGGACACCCATCAGGGCCCTCAGCGCTCTTCTGGTTGTTTTGTAACAGTGGTATCTGAACGTGGGCAAGTGCATTACCAGGATCTAAAATTAAGAATTCCAACCCTTTTCCTATTCTCTAGAGGTAGTGTTCCAACGACCAGGTGGTAGTATATCACAAAAGCCTTTGGTCACATTTTTCATATCAAAAACAGAACAAAACGACAACATCAGTAAAAACCTAGAAAAACCATGATTTTAAATCTATGAAAAGAACTATTCCTAAGCTACATGGAAGACACAACTACGATAAACATATTTAGTGTGTCAAAAGAAGGTTAATATTTACTAAGTGTAAAATAAGTATATTAATTTTTTTAAAAGCTGACAAAAATAACACTTATGTAATACCATTTAATTTAAAATCCTATCAAAATGAACTAAGTCAAAGGAGGAAGAAAGACAACAAAGTTCAATCCAATCCTACTTTCCACCCACCGTAACTTAAAAAGGAGCAATGTGCACAGGGAGAGACTTACTACTTCCAGAGGTGAAGGCTGCCGGCGCCTCCAGCTGTCAGAAAGAGCTCTCTGTTCTGTGGCAGGTGTCGGACCTGCCACACAGTTGATTTATGAGCCTAGAGAGGACGAGAGCACATAACTAGTTTTTATGTTTATATGATAAACAAAGATTCCTAGAAGAGAAACACTGTAAAAAAAAAATATTTTACTACTATAATTTCAACTGTTATAAAAGTAATTAAAGTATTTCTGGCACATTTGTTTGTAGGGCCTACAGAGATTTATAGGAGTCCATCACAAATTAAGGAAAGCATCCTTTTTCTTTACTGCTTTATGAAACAAAGTTCTACTGGATTAAAAAATTGTTGTCAGGGGCGCCTGGGTGGCACAGCGGTTAAGCGTCTGCCTTCAGCTCAGGGCGTGATCCCCGCGTTACGGGATCGAGCCCCACATCAGGCTCCTCCGCTGTGAGCCTGCTTCTTCCTCTCCCACTCCCCCTGCTTGTGTTCCCTCTCTCGCTGGCTCTCTCTCTCTCTCTGTCGAATAAATAAATAATAAAATCTTTAAAAAAAAATGTTATCAGATTAAAAGTCCATGTAAGTTTATAGTACCATATAAATTATGCAAATAGATTTTACACATTTAAGTATCTCTAGCTCACTCTGAGGAAGAAGAAAAACTGAAAATGCAAAAACATATACTTCATCCTAAGGGGAAAAAAGGATACTGAATTAAAAAAAAAAGACTTTATTTTTTATAGGAGTTTCAGGTTTCCAGCAAACTGAGTGGGAACTACAAAAAGTTCCCATATACAGAATGAATTTTAACTTAAAGCTCCCAGAGCTTTATCTTTTATTTATATCATTTGACTTATCTAGTCTTCAAAATAAGAACCACAAGGACTTATAGATGGTGTTTAAAGTCATAATAAGCCAGGGTCTTTATCAGTCACAGTAAACTAAAGACAAAAATGGCAACTGGAAGGTTAACAGCTTGTTAGCACCTCGACAACAGCTAGTAAATCAGTGTTGATGGTGTAATATTCACTGCAAGGAATTTGAGAGAGAGAGATGGAGGGAGGCAGGGAGAGGGAGAGAGGGGGAAAGGAGGGAGGAAAGATGGAGGGAGGGAGGAAAGATCCTGTGCTTTGCAGAAACAATGAGACCAACTAGATCTAAGTCATTCTTAGACACTTCACATTTCAGTGAGTGATTAATCTTGGCATTTGACTTAATAGTCTTGTAAAAGGATTACCATTAGCAGATTAAAATCCCATATCTCAAAATACACCCTTTAAGTGTGTAAGAGTCCGCAAGTGACTGGGTTCAAGCTGTTAAAAGCCATTTCAATTTTGTTTCGTAGTTTAAACTTCTCTTTACTTCTGAAAGCTGATAAAAAACACAAAAAGCAAGAGGGGACATGACCTTTTAAAATATACTGGACGAGGGGCACCTGGGTGGCTCAGTCAGTTAAGTGTCTGCTTTCGGCTTGGGTCATGATCCCAGGGTGCTGGGATCGAGCCCCACGTCAGGCTCTCTGCTCAGAGAGGAGCCTGCTTCTCTCTCTCCCTCTGCCTGCTGCTCTGCCTACTTGTGCTGTCTCTCACTCTCTGTCAAATAAATAAATAAAATCTTAAAAATATATATATACTGGATGAGAAATGTGTTATAATTGTATAAGGGAAAATTTAATAAATGCTTTATGTTGTTGATACTTAACTATATTCTGAAATAACGAAGGCAAACAATATTGCAATTTATAGCTACCTTGTTAAGAATTTAGTTCATCAGGCAGTGACAGCAATTTATATTCAGTAACAATAATAATTAACAGTAATAACAAAATAAGACGAAATAGGAAGATTTGAGAAGTACTACTGAATCCACAATGGAGGGACAGAGAGCAAGACAATAAATTTTTATTTCCTGAGCAACTTATATATTTTAATCATATGGAAACTACAAATTTGTAACTGATCTTTACTTTCACATTGAAAGAAGTTCAGGGTCACATTCCCAACCCATCTCTGGGCAACGACAGGGTGTTTCAGCTTCAAATCTTATGCAGTCCCCTTACTCCAGGCTTCATCATCTTGTTTTTTTCTTTCTTTACCCAGTATTTTCCCTGTGCTCTGCTTTCTTCATCGATTTTTGATGTTGTAATACCATATGTTTCCTTCTAAGCTACCTCAAATACTTTTGGAACAAGGCAAAATATGTATAAATGTGTAAATGACTGACTGAATAAATAACTTTTTTGAACCTATTATGTGCCCATGATTGACGCTTTAAATAATTTCACTTAATATAGCAAACCAGAATATAAAATAAAATGTGATAAAATGACATCAGGTATATATGTTGATATGTTTTGAAAAGTATGTAATTAGATATTAACACAAATATTATATATTTATCAGAAAACACTAAGCTAGGTTTTATTGATCCAATTCTTAGCATCAGCTAGTTGTCTTGTGATTTTTCCTAAACTACAAAACAAGATTCTTAGCCAGCTGAGGTCTTCATTATAATCAAGAAATCTAAAACTGATAAACTTTGGGAAGTTACTCTCTGCACAGAAAAACTTGTCAAGTTCCCACAAAAATATATTAAAAATAGCTCCCTTCATATAAAGACCTGGAAGGAACCTTGGTGACTAATTCTATTTATTAGTCTAAAACAAGCTATGAACATTCCTCTTCATAAAAAACATTTCCCTCATATTTACCTTTTCTGAAACAGAAGCAAAACCTTTCGTTGGGTGCTGTGTTCTCATATCAAAAACATGAAACTTTCCTTCCAGTGATGTAGCTACCAACTTATTCATATTTATGTCTTTTCTGTCAAACTCCAAGCTACATACCTGAAATAGAAAATATGTATTATTGATGGCCTAATGATTATTATTCAGGAAGTTCTTTTAAACTAAGTAAAACAACTTTAAAATTGTCAGCTCATGTGAAAGCATTTAAATAATCATTTTATATTTTGAGAGTCAATACATCAAATACTTTTAACTGAAAAAATTTCTTCTTGGTTCATAGGATCAACAAAACCATCTTGAGTTCCCCTGTCTGGCAGATTAATTTGGAAAGCCATATAATTTTTTACTATTATTACATAATTATTTTATATAGTACAATCAAAGCTGATTTTAGAAAACAGGAAGGAACCACATGCTTCACTAAATGTATACAACTCAGGACCCAAAAATCTAAAAGTACTTGGAGGGTATCACTATTTCAGGCTTTCTAATATTAGCAGGAAAAAAGGCCTCTTACTAGCTCATTTTAATATCACACTGCATAGCCCACAGGGGTCCACAGACAGGCCACAGGGGGCTGGTAGCTCACCAGGGATTGTCATACCACATCTGAGTGTATGTTCACTTTCTGAAGAGAGAATCCATGATTTTCATTAAGTTCTCAAAGGGCTCCACAGCCCCAAAAGTTAAAAACCATTGGGAGAGGGGCTGTACAAGATGAGTTATTAGAGGCACTCTCCTTCTGAAGTAGTTCAGAGGTGGACAACAACATGCTCAAACTATAAAGAACCCAAATGTACATTACCCCATTTTTTATGTTTGTCTCCCACCGTAGTGACATATTTCTGAGATCAAACAGTTTGATATCCCCATTGTCATAGCCAGCACAAACAACACGTTCCTCTTGATTATAAGCATTGCCTGGAAATCAAGATACATTGCAGATCTTTATAAATGCTCATTTAAAGGCTGCTAAAATAATGTTACAAAACTACACATACAACTTGTACCAAATAAGACCCCCCCCAAAAAAAAAAATCACACTAGGCAGAATCCCGTTTTGCCAATCCCGACAGGACATCAAGACTGTTAAACTGGTAATCTAATATTGTTTTTTTAAAAAAAAGCTCATTTGCTGAGATTCTCTTCTGAAGGGGTAAGTGAAAGTGTTCACTGGCGTCTAAGTTCAAAGCACATGTTCTTTCTCTACCATATCTGCAAACTAGCAAGTCAATGACAGTTCAAACATAGCAGGGTTTGGTAGAATACATACAGCTATGCTTCTATTGCTTTCTTTGTCAGTAACTACGTTTGAATGCGAATAAAAACTACCTTAAAACTCATTTATTTTGCAAAATGTTGTCTGGCGTTATCTCACCTTTGCAAGGAAATCTGAAATAAGTTGTAACACACTGATATATTTTTCGTTGTATGAATGATCACACCTGCAGTAAGTTTATAATCTACAGTTCACCTCATCCTGCTTGGATCCGGGGATGTTTCCTGGAGTACCTCTGACACTCATCTCTCCCCACTACACACTACCAATCTGATCTTCTTAAAGCTCTGGTCACATCTCATCCCCACAAAAACCTTCAAGGTTTGACACTGCCTCCACACTGTCTAAACACTTCTGACTTCTTTAAGGCTCCTCCTTATGCTTGACATTTCCTCCCAATTTCAGTGGTTCAAATCCTATATATCCTTGGTCTGAGGTCCAAATGTTCTTCCTCCATAGCCATCTCTCCCTCAAGATTCCTTCTATATTTATCCACACCTCTTGTGACCTTTTATCACTCCTATCCTGTACTATAATTACTGTATACATCATGCCCTTTTTACTAAACTAGAAGCTTCTTAAGGCGAGACTAGGAATCTCTCTCACCTTTGCATGCCCACAGTATTCTGGACATACCTGACATTCATAGAAGAGTCAAATCAATGGGTTGTTTTTCAAACTTAATGTCCCAAATTTAAAACTGCACTTATGTCCTCTAGATCAAAGATGGAAGGCATTAATGGACCCACAGGTAATTACTTTTAAATTATTATATCAAATTTTAGATGATGATTCTAAATACAAATCCTGAAATTTCTCCCCAAAGTGTACATGTGCTAAATTTATATATTATTGGTCATAACATACAAACACAGTAATTCCCATACAAGAACTTGTTTTTTTTTAATTGGAAACCTAAAACTTTCCTCTGATTAAATAATAGTGCAATTTTTAAAAACTATGAAAGTTAAACAGTTCATGTATACTGTTAAATCACACTTTTAATGTCTGCTATCTACACAGGATTATACTAAGAAAAAGAAGAAAGAACATACAGGTTTCAAACTAAGTATGACCCATATCCTTTACTAGCAAAAATTATTTTAATTATGGTTCTCAGTAAGAGATACTAGGGCATACATCAATTAGTCCTCAAAGTCAATATTCATTTTAAGTATAGTAACAGAAGAACAGTTATCAAATTATAACAAATAATTCTATAATGGCATAACTATGTTCTAGAAAATAAACATCCTCTGTGTAGGGTATAATGTAAGATTTGTTAGGTCACCTTTGAGCATTTGAGACTCTGCTTTGCTCCATTAATGGCATTTGGTTCTAAACTAGGTCAACATTATCTAGTTAAACAGAAGTATATACTAGTACCAAATATTTTTGAGCACTTAATAATTTAAGCACAATTCTAAGTACTTAACATGCATCAATTCATTGAATCCTCATAATGCTATTAGGTAAATTCTATTATTAGTTCCACTTTATAAATGAAGAAACTAAGGAACAGAGAAGCTTGGTAAATTGCCCACTTCATCCAGCCAATTAGTAACAAAGTGAGGATTCAAACCTAGGCCCCAGAGGCTGACATTGACCACCATCTCTATTTGCCTCAATAAACTATCAGAATAATCCACAAAACAGACTGTAATGAGACTATTGGGAATTTCTTGAAGCACTGTGCTTTTTTACCATCTGATACCTCAAATGCAAGGTTCTTCAATAATTTACCAAATGCCACAGTCCAACAGTCTCTCTTGTTTTCTCCTTGTACAGGTTCCATATTAGCAACGGGATCATCTTTTTGTCTTGGGTCCCACACCTTCACAGTTCCTGTTGTGCGTACAAGTGAGTTAGCAAAATTCAATAGTGATTGATGACGTTTTTTTCCTGCATTCTCTTCCCATGACTTCCTGTGTTTATGGCCGTATTATAGATAATATAACACTTGAAAAATATTCACATATTTCTGACTTCTACTTGGGCAAGGTGTATTTAATATCAGAGATATAACCCATATGTTACTGTTGGACCTGATTTCCAAGTTAATAGATACACAGAAAAGCCAACAACTGTTCCAAAGTTATCAACAAGGTATGAGTGACAAGGGACATACAAATGTTATTCATTGAGATCATGTCTTTCTTTGAGCCTAAACCTAATACACTATTTATTTAGAATAATATTAGTGTCATTTTAATTTTTTTCCATACTACCCATATAATCATTGGCATTTTTCTTATACAGATGTACAAACTCTAATTTTTACATTTATGATTTCTTATATGGGGTTTCAGAATACTATCTCACATACAATTAAGTTTAATTTCCCTGTGGCAATAGAGATGAGGGAAATATTAAATAAAATTAACACATATTTCTTCTCAATGCTTTTCCTTTTAATGCGAATTGCAGGACTACTAACTAATGAGAAATACACTGCCTATGAGAAATACAAATGCATTTAATAAAATGGCTAAAAGGCAAGTACTTAAGAGAGAACACGAAAAGGGCAAAAAATCCTTAAAAGAGATAATAAACTCAGGAAAAGGGGACATATTCCACTAGATTTATCTCCAAAGATAAAATAAAGTTGGTCATTAAAAAGGCTACTTTAAGGAGAAAAAAAATTCCCAAAAATGTGACAAGAGGTTATTATATTACTCTAGAGGGTTCATACAAATTGATAAGATTCATATGAAATTTGCAATAGTTAAATGAGCAAAGAACATAAACAGACGATCCACAAAGCAAAACTGATAAACAAATACAGAAAGAAGTTAACACAAATTGGAATGGACTACTATTTTTATCTATAAAATTAGGGGAAAAAAGGAAAATCAATGCTGGTAGGATAGAATGGAAAGCCACCTCATCTGTTGTAGCTCAAAATGTTCATGGGTACTTTGGAAAGTCTGATAATAAATTTTAAAAATCATAAAATATGCTTATTCTAAAAAAGTTATATACAGACGATACTCATTCCTTCATTATTTTAAAGTCACTCTCCCAAAAACAATAAACAAAAACTTAAAGCAAACTGAATGCTTATTAACAAAGACATGGTTAAGGACACCTGTGATACCTCCATAGGATAGACTATTATATAGTCATTAAAATGATAATGATGGAAACAGCAACATTCGCGTATGACAAAACTCAAAATAAAAAAAGACAAAAATCATATCCACCCTGACAACTATAGAAAATTATATATAAGACTGGAAAGGAAAACAAATCTAAGGGTTATGCTACTATAGTAGATGGAATGCTATTTTTCCTTCCATATTTCATATTGCTTTTATGATTTTTTTAAGACTTTATTTATTTATTGGACAGAGAGAGACACAGCGAGAGAAGGAACACAAGCAGGGGGAGTGGGAGAGGAAGAAGCAGGCTTCCCACTGAGCAGGGAGCCTGATGCGGGGCTCGATCCCAGGACCCTGGGATCATGACTGAGCCACCCAGGCACCCCACTTTTATGATTTAAAAGGAATAACTGATTCTAAAACACAGACACTCGAATAACTATTAGAAAAATATGTCTCACTTTTCTTTTAAAACAATTTCCTCATGATCTTGAGCAGCCATTAAAAATTAGCCAAACCCACTACGGTACCAAATTTTTTATGTACCCATCATGAAACTACACGTTCTAACTCCTTTTACAGTCATTCAGAGCATCTTTGAACACCAATAGACCTGTTCCTTGAGTCACCACAGGGCAGAAAAGTAGAGCTAGTGCCCTTGGATCTTTCTACAATGCTCAGTGGAAGGATCACAAAACTTCGATGTTCAACCAGCTGTCAACATGACAATTTTCACAAGTACAATTTCTGTTTTTTAAAAAAAGAAAAAGAGGGGTCCCTGGGTGGCTCAGTCAGTTAAGCGTCCGACTCTTGATTTCGGCTCAGGTCATATCTCAGAGTCATGAGACTGAGCCCTGTGTTGGGCTCTGCACTGGGCATGGAGTCTGCTTAGGATTCTCCCTCTCTTTCCCTCTGCCCCTCCCCCCCCAAAATGTGAAAAGCTGCCACCCACCTTGTATTGTCAGCTGCCTCAAAAACCTGTAAAGAAATTGTAAGTCTTTCAAAGTTCATAGGAAACTGTGGTTGTTAGTAGTTGAACTAGCTCAAACTAAAATAGTAAGTCCTATGCCCCTATCTCAAAACACCCAAAAGACTGAGGCAATTGGGGGATAAGCAATTAAACTTGCCTTTCAAAAAAGTACAGTTAGGTTTAGGACTCATGGCTACTGAAGAGGATATCCACAAGAGAAGACATATTGTTGCACAAAGATTCATTTAAAGAAAAAAATTTTTTGAAATACATAGAATACTTTAACTTACCATCTCGGCTGCCAGTCACAATTTCTGGTGCGCCTTCCCCGATTCCCAGTCCACCTACACCATCTATGGTATTTATAATTTCTTTATGGCCCTTTACAGAATATACTGGGATCTCTGGAGCTTCCAAATTCCTAGACAACAGAACACAGCTTCTTACTTACTCCACGTGTCTCAAACATTTAGTCCACTACTGAAATTTAAGAATGCATACCTTATTTAGATTTTTGTTCAAAAATAAGGGTTTTGCTATGAAGGTAATATATACATTGACTTCCAGTATTTTCTCTTCACTTTAGCTTCTTTCAAGCCCTCAATGAGAACTGTCATCATTCAACTTGGAACTCTATGTCCTGAGCCCACTTAGTGAATCTTGGAGATAATCCATATAGGACCTCTGCCATGACTTACCAGGTGAGTGTGCTAATAAATGCAGATTTCTGGGCTCCTCCCCAGATATAATGGATGAGGAGCCCCAAATCTGCTGACACTTTGGTTCACTGCAGTCTAATGATCACTATTTTAAACACAGAGTAAATTCAAAGTAATTCAGAAGGTTTTTCCAAAATAGGCCTTGGTAGTATAATCTTGAGATCTTTTGGAAGGATAAAATATGAGTAGTGTTTACTTTGCATATGTTTCTTCCTTTATAATGTATTATTTTCTCACTAAATTCCATACTATTTTCATCTCGTTACATATTTTTCAGTGTATCATCATGCTGGTCACAATTAACGTAAGTTTGTCTAAATCTAGGTTAGTTAAGAGAAAGGAATGCAGGAAAGGACCCACTACTATGAGTATCTGAGTCTCCCATGGTAGAATGATGAATGGCTCAAGTAGGTTATGTTAGTATACCCCTTCTCCTGCCTCCCTTTTTTCTACTGGGGCTTCTAAATCACATTTAACAGGTCAGTTTTTGATAACCTACACTTTAAAAAAATATGAATGTAGCTATTCATGAAATGTAATCCCAACTTGTTACTAGGCTGAGTTTTATTAGTAAAATCTCCCTGATCAAAATTTCGGATAGCTCAACCTAGTTAAAAGACAATGTTTGTGAAAGAATCACGACTAAACAGGGATGAAATTCTACTTAAAAGAACTGTTTTACTGTTTTTACAGACTTTAAAACACTGCTTTTTATAATATGAAATTGTAAGACTTAACAATGACAGTAATACCTGTAACTATACGAGGAAACTCTATTAGGAAGACAGTCAACAGTGTCATTTTTTTGCATACTCTTATACTGACATAAGTTATTTTTAAAAATAACAATCAGATTGGTCTCTCCTGATTTCTTTGAAAATATATGACACAGTTATGTAAGAACTGATGCATTCTAATAAATGCACACTTAAGCATTAAGCAGTTAAAGCAAAGGGAAGTTAAAATAGCTTCATTCTGTTTTATATTTTGATTCTAAGATAAGTATGTCAGAGTAATTCAATTGCAAAGCAGCAGATACTAAGTGAGAATCAAGAAAGGTCACCTTGGAAAACATGAGGCAGAGAAGACAGTTTCTTTCTAGAACATTACTATATACTTTAAATAATTAAAATAAGAGATATTCTTGAAAAGTAATTAAGGAGGAATATCAATTCCTGCAACTTAAATACAAGGAAATAACTCTAGGTAGAACATGAAAATTGCAAACATTTGGCATAATTATGTTTTGTTCATTCATAACAGGTTTATATTGATTTGCTCAACAGATGTGTTCCTAAAAAGTTGTGCTTAATGTTAGCTAAAGTATTAAAAAACAATTTTAGGGGCGCCTGGGTGGCACAGCGGTTAAGCGTCTGCCTTCGGCTCAGGGCGTGATCCCGGCGTTATGGGATCGAGCCCCACATCAGGCTCCTCCGCTATGAGCCTGCTTCTTCCTCTCCCACTCCCCCTGCTTGTGTTCCCTCTCTTGCTGGCTGTGTCTATCTCTGTCAAATAAATAAATAAAATCTTAAAAAAAAAAAAAATTTTAATGAATTGAGAGTTCTACATTAAAAAATTAAAACAAAAACTCAGTATATCATTCTGTAATGCCAATTCCAATTGTCTTGTTGATATGTTAACAATATTGAACTTTCCTGTGTTACACACGTGGGGAAGAGCCCTTTATGTACACATATAAAGTATTAAATGCTAACGCGAAACAGCAGATGTGGAAATAAATACTGGTAACATTCAAAATATCTAAAGAAAAACAGTATTTTTAAAGGGATTTTGAATATGAAACCTAGAAATGTGTATTAAAAGACAATTCTTGCATTTTTATAAATAGTTAAAATCAAACAAGAAACATTTTAAAATTAGAATTCTCCCTTTCAGAGGAAGAGCAACAAGACTATCAAAGAAATGGCCTACCTCATGCCTTAATATTGATTAAATAATCTTACCATATATGAAGGTTTCCAGCAAAATCTCCAGTAGCTAAATATCTCTGCTGTAAAGATGTTGCACCAAATGTTCCACATTTAATGGGTTTGGCCTTTTCAATCTTGACAGAAGGGAGGGAGAGAGGATACATTATTTATGTAAGCAGCTATTTATAATTCATGATATTTATGGCTCTATTATGGGACTTAAATAAGACACATAATATAAAAAGCAATTAGAACATTTTCTGATCAAAATTATCATGCGTTTCCTCTAGTCACTTTCTTATAGTTTAAAAGTATGTAACTGTCAAAGAGAATGAGCTTTAATTTTGCCTTTCCTCTCATCTCACTAATGAGACATTCAAATTCTGACAAGTATACCATCTCCATTGGTTTGCAAATATGAAAATTTCAGCATTTAATGTGCTGTTCTTCTTTAAATGAGAACATAATGAAGATATTATTCTTTCCAGATGGCTACAGGAACAAAAATGTTTATGTGTCTCTTAAGAGTTTTCCCCGCAGAACCCTATAAACTGAAAATGTTTATGTCCCTATTCTCCCTGGGACCTTATCAATGCATAGAGATTTGTCTACATACGAGTACCAAAGGCACTGCTATTGGTATGGATTAGCCAATATTTCAACATTCCTTTAAAAAGCAACTGCTCCCGGTATTGCATATAATCACATTAGTAAAACAACTACACACCGATGTACTATTTAAGTGATGTGGCTTATGGAAATCATGTATAGACTATCACCAAAAGGATCCTTAGAAATGATATCATATGATACCCTCCTGCCACAGGCAAAGAGCTTGAAGCATACAGCTTTTTACATTTGCCCAACTCAGGCATTAAGCATTTTTAATGAGTTCCTACTAAAGGCAAATCAACAAACTAGGCAGAATAGGATA
Source organism: Ailuropoda melanoleuca (assembly GCF_002007445.2). NCBI lineage: Eukaryota > Metazoa > Chordata > Mammalia > Carnivora > Ursidae > Ailuropoda > Ailuropoda melanoleuca. Next base: position 91,187,336 of record NC_048221.1, read on the forward strand.
CAAACATGAAGGAGACTGGCCGTGCCCTCAAGGAGTTTACAATCAAAATATCAGTTGCTCTCTGACTCCTCCCACACATACACATGCATTATGCTACTCTCCTCTACTCCCACACCTCTGTGGGGCCTCCACTGATCTCCTTTTACTTCCTGATGCTTCCCATTTCTCTGCAGCCCCTGCCCACCCTGACCCCACCTGCCTAGGCCACGGAAGTCCCTCCTGGAGTCTGCTGCTGCCTTCAACCCTGGGAACTCTGGGCAATGTGGAATCGGATGAGGCCGCTACCTGATGCCTGCCAACAGCATACTCTAGCCCTCTATTCTCCCATTTACTGTAGGCCTCAACAGGGCAAAACTATTCCTCTTCCTTAATCTCTTATAAACTGTAAGTTCTGTGTGTATAAAAGTAATATGTGTTCCCTATAAAAATTCAAACAAAACAAAAAACTGAACATCAAAAAGTGAGTTTCCCTTTGATGCTCCCCAGTAATCCCCATCCTTCTAGACCTTTTTCTACACATTTACAAGCATATATAAGGTTTGCTTTAATACAAGGAGGCCCATAATATATTTTCCTTTGACTTTTTTTTTTTTTTGACGTAACAATATTCTGGATATACTTTTTTCTCTCCACAGAGTTCTCCAGTTTCTAGGGGATTTCTTCTTGTAACCTTTCAGCTCCTGGGCCAATCTTCATCCCTCCTACTAGGTTTAGCCTGTTTCATATAATTTAAAAAATAATTTCCCCGACACTTCCAATGTTTGGCTGGGCACTTCCATATGGAGTACACATAGCAATTTTCAAAGAAAAAGGAAATAAAATTCACTTCACACAAACTATAACTAAACTTCTCTTTCATGAGTCAAAAGATATTATATAGTACAGAACTTTGGAAACTCCCAACCTGTTGAGTCTTCTCACTGTTTGGGATCCGGAAAAATTAACAGTTACTATGTAGCCAGTTCTACAAAAAAGCATTCATAGCCTCCTTGGAACTGCCCAGTAATCAAAAGCAGCCATCTGTAATAACATCGTTCCAAAAGACCACATTGATGAGAAGCACAAAATCACAGAATCATTTTTTTCTTTGCAATGCATATGGGGTCCGAGATAGTTCAGTTATTCAGAAAACTGTTATTCATTTTAGTTATTTTTTCAATTTTATAAGAGTCATCTTATAACGCAGAAACACCAAGAATCAAAATTTTGTCAATTTAACAAAGTAGTTTCCAACAACAGATCACTTATGCCAACTGATGAAATAGACACCAACTCCTTCCTCCGTTTGTCTCGCACTGGGCCTGGGTGTGCCAAGCAAGAGGTCACCAGGCATAGCTCCCACGGTCAGAGGTACAGGGTGAAGATGGGCCTCTCAGGTAAGCAGCAGGATGGACAGGAATACGGTTCCAGAGAGTCAGAGGGTTAGGAGCTGTGGGGAGGGTGCAGCACGTATTCATTTAACTCTCTAAGAAAATTCTTCTGAGACCTGGGAAGAGCGGTCTCCCCTTTTCTCCTCTTCTACCACCTAAAGCACTCCACTTCCCACAATTCCACTATCCCCTGAGGTCTCTGATGGGGTATCTCTTCTTCCTAAGCAACAGAAGAGTTTTACCATAAAAGCTAACCTCTATTTTTCAGTCCCTATAGTACATAGTTCTTTGAAGATTTTACTGCTGGTAATAAAAAACTGGGAAGCAAAAACTTTCCTCCCTATGTGATTTCTTTATGTAACTTTCACCATTTAACCCTTTGGAGCAGAGAATCTAAAACCATGCTCCTGGAACACACTGATCTTCCGGTACCGAAATAAATTTACACACTCACACACACACACTTCCCTTGTATAAATTTACACATGCGTGCACATGCACACACAAGCTTAAAACAGCTAATGGATATGTTTTTCTCAAACTTAAGTTTTCTTGGATACTTTTTTAGCTTGCCTGTTAGAAAATATTAGCAAATGTACACCAGTAAGAAAACCTAAAAATGAAGATTTAAAAATTTATGTATGGTTACTTGATGCGATATAAAGACCACAGTATGATAATGTAGCCAGATTTTTCTACTGGAAAACCCCTTCTTTGTGTAGAATTGGAACTGACTATACCCATGTTTTACGGAGTTCCAAAAACAGGACCACAATGTCCAGCCATTCTGGCACCTGAACACATCTAAGAATCCCTACCTTAAAAGGAAGAAACCAAACTGAGAACCGCTCTATTACAATAGATCCTATACTAGATATTTTCACATTTGTCATTACACAAATTCTGAAAGTCAGTCTTTATTGAAATATAATGGAATGAAATAAAATGCATCTACATTTAGAGGCACAGATTCACAGGAGTGGCACCAAGGCCCACGGTAGACAAAATGTACAAAGCTCTTTGAAATCTGGCCTTGATTCTCTGACCTTATTTCCTGCTTCTCTCCTCTCTACTACACTCCAGCCACATCTGTAGCTTTCTTTTTTGCTCTTCAGACACAACAAAGTCATTTCTACCGCAGGACATTTGCATTTACTATTACCACTGCCTGAACTGCTCTTCCCTCAGATCATGTCTTCCTTCTAATTCAGATTTCAGTTTAAATGTCACTTCCTTTAAGAGGCTTTCCCTGCTCCTCCAATCTGAAGTGGAATCCCCAAATCACTATCACTCACCCTGTTTAACCTTCTTTATTGCATTTACCAATAAAATTATTTTATTTATTCAATTCTCTATCCCCATCCTTTCTAGAATGAGTACCACGAGAATGGGGCCTTGCCCCACCTTGTAGGGGCTCAACATTCGTTGAATCAAAGTATAAATGAATATCTATTAACCTCTCATTCCTACTGCTAGAGAGAAAGAAACCATTGTTGGAGTCCACATTCTCATTTCTCCCACGTTTTCACATGACACACCATATAGTTTCTGGTGTCATTTATATGCAGTGATGAAAACAGCATCCATATATTGAACACATATATCAGATACTGTTCTAGATGTTCTTCCAGACTAAGCCATCCCTTTTCTTTCTATAACAGCAAGCGAAGTATGTGAAACACTGCTTTCCAGATGAGGAAACAGGTTCAGAGGACTGGGCTCAACGTCCCTGGAGCCAGGGAGACTCCAAGCTCTTTATACTAAACGAGGCTGCCCCCAGACCTACATGTAAATCAGTTAAATAAAGTTTATTATGTAACCCCCATTCTATAAAACTGACAGTCATTAGAAGTACCAAAGAAATGTTCCACCCTTGAAATGGATTGGTGAGGGAAATGGTATAGTCACAAACTGAACCTACTTTCAGATTTGTGTCCTTTGGTTTTTACCTTCATTCATGTCTTTACAAGATGTAAATATATGGTATTTATGCTTCCCTCGCGTTCTTTTTTTCTCCTTATACCAAAGAAAAATAAAGAGATTTATAGGTACTAGTAGTCTGTTGTGCAAGAGTCAAATCCAACTCAAAATATGAAAACATTAAAAAAACTCAAATGTACAAACACCTTATCATCTGCCTGACAGTGAGGATTGCAGTTTGCTGAGAAGGGCTGAGCTCTGCTGGCAAATGGACTTACAGAAGCAGGGGCATTTTCTCTTTCTAAGATATTCATGAAAATCATAACAGCTTTAAGAAGGGGCACTGGAGTGAAGCCAATTTTTTATAGTTAATAAAAAGGCTCCCTCCCTGCCTCTGTTAAATATTTTACCTTTAAAAAAAAAGATTTAAAAGAATCCAGGGGTTACTTAAATTTTTGTTAGGAAACAAACAAAACAAAAAACCTGGCTAAAAAGATTTTACAACATGTGTTCCACAAAGAAAACTGGTATGTATTAATAACTTTTGCTGTATGACAAATCATAGATGGTCATTTTTGACCTAGCTGTTGGTTCTCTTTGCTACAATAAATGAACATGATTAAGGAAGCCCATGATAGATAATCCTCATGAGAGCTATTTTTTCTTCTGTCTGTGGGTGGGTCTAGTACAGCTTGTCAGTATTTCCTCCTCCACATCCTGGCACTACTTTGATTAACATTAAAAGGGTTAGTCAACCCAATGGTAACAAGCAGTGAACTCAGTGGCACAGGGGCTAAAAAAGTGGAACTTTATTAGCTTATTATTAATTTTTACAGTATAAACATCCACAACTATGATTCCATTTTTCAGGGTCACCCCTAGTCCTTTGTGCCAATTAGAGAAAGGCTGCCCTTTATAGGATGAGGAAGTCTCACACTTGTAAAGTCTGATCAGAAAGAGAGATTTCAGCTTTGCCTTGAACCCTGCAACCCTGTGTGTGGTGGAGAAAACTGCTCAACTGTACATGAAGGCCCTCACTCCCTATCTGTCCTTAGCAACAAGAGAAGGCAGCCATTGGCTTCCTTCACACATTTTTACCTTGGATGCATGGGCTTTGGAACACATGACCTCAGGTGGTTTCACAATGAAGAATCAAGTATTTCAATAATTCATCCGGCCCAATGGTAGTCAACACTGGTGCTTGTTAGAATCACCTAGTTGAAGTTTTAAAAATACTGATATCCAGGCCTCACTCTAGTGTAGATCCAAGCCTCCCACCACATCAGAATTCCTTAAGGTGGGACCAACGCGTGAATATTTTAAAACACACACACACCAACAATAACAATGAAAACAACAACAGCAACAGAACATACTCAGCTGATCCCGATGCACAGTTAAGGGTAGAGAATCATAGAGCCTGTATTAAACCTATAGCCGTTTCCACTGCACCATCACGGCCAAATGCAATCTAAGTTCTTAAAAGTGTTTTTGCATTAGTTTTATCCTCTCTTTAGACAGGAGGCTCTTTAGAAAAAGGGATTCATCTTTCAAGTACCTTTGGTCCGTCTTTAACGTAGTATCTTGTAATAGTAGGTTGCCAATAGAGACAAAGGGACTACTTCACTTTGTGAAACGAGTGTGTTCCTGAAATGTACACAAATTATATTTTATTTTAAAAAAGTACCAAGTCTGTAAGTGCTCTCTGGTGAAATCTGATGGTATCTGGTATTTGTTCCTAGTACTTACCTGTAAGTTTCTGTCTGCTATTCCAATGTTTCCCATTTGTTCAAACCCTGATGCCAGTAGATTAATGATCAATAAACCAATATTTAAATTTCCCAATTTACATCCTTTTACAGATATACATTCACTCATTCTTTTAACAAACAATTTATTGAGTGGCTGAACCTTACAAACCACACTAATGAAAGACACTCTCCTTACTCTCCAGGAGCTTACAATCTAATTAGAGATAAATGGGACACAATTATATATTTCAGCAGCGGATAATAAATACAAAAGAAATGCAGTGTAGAGAAGTTTGTGTGGGGATCAGAAAGGGATTTCCTAAATCAAATAATCTGAACTGGACTGTAAAATATCAACAGGTACCTGGCGGCTCACTGGTGAGCAACAGAAGGCAAGGTGGAAAAGAATCACCCATGTTTAGAAACTCTGAGTACCTGGCTAGAAAAGACAAACTGAACAAGAAAACTGGCACTCATAGAAATTTAAAGTGAGATGAGATCTCAGGCTTGCCTATCAAAATTGTATTCATCCTTTATCTACAAGTTTAATGCCTATCTCATCCATGCAGACTCCCTCCAGAGTTTTTAATCTCGATTTCTCAGCCTTCCCTGTAGTCTATTACAACCCTAAATACTTATGACTGATCACCCAAAATCAACGCATTTTAAAAACAACTGCAAGAATGTTAGTTAACATCATTACTCTCTAATTCTTTCACTAACGATCTTCACTAAACTTGTGAACTTGATCTTGCCACACCCAGCTAAAAGTCTTTCAGTGATGTGCCATTTTAAAAAGGAATAGATCCTTTGGGCCTGGGGGCCCCGGCTATTTTGGGCACGTGAATCCTTGGGGGCAGCGGGAAGCGGGACAATAAAGGTGTAAACACAGAAAAAAAAAAAAAAAAAGGAGTAGATCTTTAAATGACCTACAGATCTTGCAAAGTCCGCTCCCCTCCCTGAGCTTCCACTGACGCTGTTTCCTCTGGAAACCTCCTCCTCTACTCCTAGCTTAGCCTAGTTACCTCCACTCATCCCAAATCTGTTTTATTCTCAGAGAACCATATTCCTTTATGTTAGAGAATTCATCTCGGTTTGTATTTATGCATCGTTGGTGTGATTATCTGATTCTCTCTCCCACTAGAAAATAAACTCCATGAGACTGGAGACATTGTTATTCACATGCCTGAGATTACTAGGCAATCAACTGATAACTTGTTGAAAGAAAAAATGACTAAGGGGCGCCGGGGTGGCTCAGTCGGTTAGGCGGCTGCCTTTGGCTCAGGTCCCGATCCCAGAGTCATCAGATCGAGTCCTGCACCCGGCTCTGTGCTCCACCGAGAGCCTGCTTCTCCCTCTGCCCCTACCTCTCTCTCTCTCTCATGAATAAAGAAAATATTTAAAAAAATAAAGAATAAATGGTTAGCCTCCTCCAATTACAGTGCAGGTATCCCGATGCCTGCCTTGTCTCTGCCTGTACGAAAGACCATTTTACTATTGCTAGGCCTATTAAAGCGACTCTCCACAAACAACTGCGCACTACCTAGAAGAACCTCGAATCTAGATACGAAGTTTTAATGTCACTTCCCAGAGACCTCGCGCTGGACTGCAAGGGTGGCTGCAGGAAGGGGCCAGCAGGGAACAGATAAACTGGCCAGCCGAGAATTCAGGACTCGAACCAAAGTGTTTTACGTCGGAAGTATTCCTCAATCTGCGATCACCTTCGATGGTTCCACGCAGCTAGAGCTGCGCTTTGGCGGACGCTGGACGAAGGCTGGGGCAAAAAGAAATGCAAACTCTCCCACCCCCGAATCCGCACTCGCCCCCTCACCAACGGCAGATCCTGGAACTGGGCAGTCTCGCCCGGCACCCACCTCCCGAAGCAGCTTTAGGTCTCCGTGCTGGATCTCGTACAGTTGAATAACGCCGGTGCCCCGTGCGAAGTTGCCCATGGTCACAAACTTGGCGCTGCAGGGCACCCATTTACAGTCAAATACCGTGTAGTTGAGGCCCTTCTGGATATGGGCGATGATCTGAGGCTTCTCGAAGGCCGACATGGTCCACCCAATTTCCTCTCCACCAACCAGCACACCCAATGCCTGACAAAACACTAACCGGGAAACCAGACTCCAAACATTAACGACAGTTTCCCCCTCCCACTTGCCGTAGTCGCCCCCTGCCCCTGGCGAGTTGAATTTAGTTGTCTCAGATAAAGCCCGATGCCCTACTGAATCACGCAAGATTTTTCTTTACTAACAGCAAAAATTCGCTCTCGTCTTTACCTACTGCTTTTCGTACATACACATATTGTTGATGGCAATTGCTTCGGCTGTGAGTGGCGGAGCCAGAGAGGCACCATAGGAATCAGGCGTATTTTCGGATGTCCTCCCCTTCCCAGCAAACACAAAATCCCCCTTCAGGTCCCCAGGGTGGGACTTCTTAGGAAACGGGGCGGAGCCCTGGAGCTGGTTGGCGGACGGCGGACCCGGCGAGGCGCGCCTGCGCCTGCGCCGTGCAGCGGCGCACGCGTTCGAGCCGGAAGCACATGTTGGAGCTGGAGGTTCCTGGGGATGGAACCGGAGATGGAGGCGCAGAACGCTGGGGCCGAGGACGGCTTCACCCAAGTCACGCACAAGGGTGGCCGGCGGGCGAAGAAACGGCAGGCTGAGCAGCTGTCCGCCATGGGGGACAGCGGGGACGCGGGCCGCATGGACACGGAGGAAGCCAGGCCCGCGAAGAGGCCCGTTTTCCCGCCCCTCGCCGGGGATGGATTCCTGGTACTAGCAGGGACCGGGGGACAGAACGGGGCCGGGGCCAAAGGTGGGCCAAGCCGCTGACCTCTAGGTGATGTTGAAAATGCGGGGTCTGTTCTTTAGTGACGCCCTTAGTGAAGTGACTCTTCTGAATGAGCTTCTTCTGGAAGAGCTGTCATTTTACAGCTCCATCTCCATCCCTTGATACATCTCCCGACTTGTGTGTTCTTTTATCCTAGGGTGGGAAAGAAGAAACAAGGAAAATTCCAGTCCCAGCTAACAGATACACGCCATTAAAAGAGAACTGGATGAAGATATTTACTCCTATTGTGGAACATTTGGGACTTCAGATACGGTTTAACTTGAAATCGAGGAATGTAGAAATTAGGGTAAGGAGAATGTCAGCCATTTCCAAATATATCAGGGTTTCTCTCTCCTGCAGGAGTGAAAAGGCGTGAATAGACTTTCTTTAATGGGACTTACTTTGTTAAATGGTCATTATACAGTTTTCTTAAATAGTATAGTGAGTTCGAACTTCTTGAATCTCTTCAAAATCCGCATTCAACACAAATAGTTGAATTCATAAGGTGGACCTGAGGTCATACCAAAATACTGGTTATGTCTGTGCATGTATTTTATGATGTTCTGTGTTGAAATGAGACAAGGCTGAGTAAACAGGTGGTCATAAACGGAAGTATGTAAATAAGAAGTAAAAGTATGTGTGGTACACACACACATATATATACATTTCATGGTGTCAGTTCAAAAGCTAGACAATGTTAATTGACTTTGGGCTTCCTTTTCTGGGTGCCAGTTTTATATCAGAATCAATGACCAAAATTAATTATGTCTTCCATTTCGAGGATTCTTATACCATCATCAGGACTGGTATAGACTCATCTGCGTTGAACTAGAGTAATGGAATAAAGCATAGGGGCACTGCTTTAAATAGTTGGTAAAGTTTAAAATATAGAACTTGGCAGTAGAACTCCTCTTTGTTCTCATTGTCACTTTCATGCGGGTTCTTGTAGTTTTGTGCCAAAATGTCTTGTTCCTTAGAGGTTTCCCTTGCTTCAGAGCTTTAAATCTCCTCTCACCGGTCCTTCCTCTGCCAGTGCCAGATTAATTTTCCTGGACCACGCTACTTTCACTGTGGTACTCTGGTATCTTCAAAATCTCTGAACAATAAGAGTTAAGTTTTTGACTGAGCTTGCCTTTTTTTTTATTAAAGATTTTTATTTATTTGAGAGAGAGTGAGAGCGAGAGAGGTCACAGGGCAGAAGGAGAAAAAGACTTGTCGCTGAGCAGGAACCCGATATGGGGCTTGATTCCAGGCCCCTGAGATCATGACCTGAACCAAAGGGAGACGCTTAACCAACGGAGCCATCCAGGTGCCCCTGAACTTGCCTTTTAAGTAGGAATCTAAGTCCCAAGTTCACCTCATCCCAACTCTTTGAACCTTTTTATGGCCATATCTGTGGGGGACTTTCATTTTAATCTTAAGACAGGCCTATGAATTGTCATATCGCCATCCTTTAAATGTGAGGAAACTGAGTCAAAGGAGTATGTTAGAGTCATCAAAGTCATTCACTAACAAGTGAATCTTGTTAGTCCTGAAAGGACCCTTCACTCAGATCTTTTTATTTTACAAATGAGAAAACTTAGAACTGGAGCTTCTATGGGACTTGCCCAAGGTCACATACAGGATTGGAACTGGGATCTAGTTTTATCTGTGTATTACACAACCTTGTGTATTTTGAAATTTGTCAAATATGTGGTCTCCTCAACTAAATTTGAATCTTTGTGGGAGAGTGGAAATGACAGTTTTGGAATCAGACCTGTGTCGGAATTCTCCCTTTTTCACCTTTCAGTACTTCAGTTTTCTCAAATATAAAAGTTTTTATATTACTTAATATTCAGGGTTGACATTAAGATTAGAGCTGTTGTGTGTAAAGCACCTTTGCCGTGCGTGTCACTTTTAGTGGCTGGGATTTTATGAATAGCAGCTGTTTCTGCAGTTACCTAGTAAAGCCTTTAAGGACAGGATCCCAGCTTAAACCATTCATGGTAGTTAGTCCTGGAGTTAGTGCTTTGGGAAATATCAGCATATAATCATCATTATATTGATCAGTCCTAGTGTTTTGTTAGCATATTTTCATCTCCAGTCATAATATGAATATGTGCTGCCTTTTTTTTTTTTTTAACAGACTTGTAAAGAAACCAAGGATGTTAGTGCCCTGACAAAAGCAGCTGATTTTGTGAAAGCCTTTATTCTTGGGTTTCAGGTGGAGGTAAGTGACTTCATGACATCTAAAATAGGTGCTTAAAAACTTAATATGAATGTTTCAGTGGATTTGGGCTTTTAAAAAAATTTTTGAGTTTTCTAGGTCTGGTGAATTTTAACTTAATAGTTATTCTCAGGTATCTAAACGGAAGGGCTTCACAGCATTTATTTTTATGTTGTAGGACGCACTTGCCCTCATTAGGTTGGATGACCTCTTCCTAGAGTCTTTTGAAATTACAGATGGTGAGTATAGGGTGGTCTTTTCCTGTTAATTGTTGTGCTTTCATACTGCTGACTTTGTATTGTAGGTGACTCTTAGCTTTCTAGTAGCATCAGTTGGCCTGTATTATTAGCAGGTTTTTAAAAATATATATTTTTGTATCTCTTAGTAGGGAAATTTAGTTGGTGATTAAATTTCATTATGGAGTGGGTGGTGCACTGGAATTGCCTGCCTCCTGAGGCCTTGATTCTCTCATTTAGTGAAGCCCCTAAAGGGAGACCACCTGTCAAGGGCAATAGGAAGAATCGCTGGCAAAGGAGGAAAAACCAAATTCACCATTGAGAACGTGACACGGACACGGATAGTTTTGGCTGATGTGTAAGTATCTGATCTTGACAAAACTATTGTCCTAATTTATATTTGACCTTTTGCTGGTTTCTTCATAAAGATTGTATTTTATGCGTAATGTTGCCACTGACTCTTTGTCAGTATATGGTTCTGAATGAAATACATAGATACTTACTTTGAAAGCAGATTAAGTTAGTTGAGAAAATCTTAGGAATTCTGTTTTTCTCAGCAGTAAAGGACATGTTTAGGGGCACCTGGGTGGCTCAGTCGGTTAAGTGTCTGCCTTTGGCTCAGGTCGTGGTCACAGGGTCCTGGGATGGAGCCCCACTCTGGGTTCCCTGCTCAGCAGGGAGCCTGCTTCTCCCTCTGCCCCTCCCCCCTTCATGCATGCTCGCGCGCGCTCTCTCTCTCTCAGATAAATAAATAAAATCTTTAAAAAAGTAAAGGAAATTGTTCAGAATTCTACTAAAAGAAGTTACCTGACAGGTGAAGATTTAAATAGTATCGGAGGAGACTCCTAAATCAGTAGGAGAGAGCAAGGAGTGGGTGTTTTAAATGCCATTGTGCTTTCCTTTTAAAGAAAGAAATATATATGTATAACTTTATAAATACTTTAAGATTATATATAAAGGCCTTTCATAAAAGGACGAAGAGTATTGCACGTTGGGTGAAAAACTCGAGACCAGCTCTATGTGAACGGAAAGAAGATGACACAGGCTTAAAGTAAGGGTGCAGGAAGTCAAGCTGGGATTAGCTCTGGTGGGGGTTGAAGCTGCTGCGGTGCCAGGTCGGGGTTACTGGCAGATGGCGCGGAGATTATATAATGCCCTGAAGTTGGGGAACGAAGCACTTGACTGACAGGAGGAGGGACCTGCCTGCTGCTAACCCCAGAAATAATTTTATTTAAAATCATACTATCTTGGCTCTAAACTCGGGCTCACCATTTTTTAGAACCTAAATTTTAGACTCTTTTATACTCGAGGGATAACGATAATACCACTTTGATGGCCCTCTTACTGGAAGACAGGTTTATTATAATAGTGATCTTTGTGAGGGGAGCCTAGACGTGGGAGTATGGAGTCATGAGGAAAGCATGTTTTGAACTAGACATTTTAAAATATTTTGAAATGCATACCACATTTGAAAGTATCCTAAGTAGCCTTAAAAACTTTTAATTTAGAAACCTAAAAATGTAACTGATGTGCTAATCAAAGTATGAATACTGTGATATATTAAATTTCAAGTATATTGATAAGTGTTAACATAAAATTTACTAGTTGAACTATTTTTTTTAACTGCAGTGTGATATACATACAAAAAGCATTACCTTATTTAGGTAATGCTCCTGTTCAGTGAGTTTTGGGTAAACCTATAGTCCTGTGATCCCACCTCAATCCCAGGCAATCACTGATCTACTGTCTGTCATGGTTATGCCTTTTCTAGAAATTTATATAAATGGAAAGATACAGGGTGCAGTCTTTGGTGTGTATGATTTCTTCTAATTAGCATGCTGTTTTGAGTTTCTCCAGTTCGTTGGGTATGTTAGTAATTCCTCTTTATTGCCAAGTACTATTGTAAGGTATTGCGTTTTGTTTATCCATTCACATACGATGGACGTTTGGGCTGTTTTCAGTTTGGGGCTATTATGAATGATGTCGCTATAATTGAATTACTTTTTATATCTTTTCTATTTTTCATACAAACTGAATTACATACTATTTGAGTGTTCAGTATAAATAGGCTAATTGGAAATCCACATGTTCATCCACTTACCGTGATATAACCGTAGTGTGGACTCGTATGCAACCGTAAGTGTTGTTTTTGATGAGCTGCTGATAACCTGGTAAAACACAGTATGATGTGAGCAAGATAAAACACTAAAAACGATTCCACATACATTCAGTGCATCAGATGGCAAATATTGTTGCCTGTATGTCCTGAGACCTCCATACTCTTCCAGCCACTGCCCCATCACCGTGGTGGTTTCGGCAGCAAAACTACTCACACTTCACGTGTGTTCACTGTCTGTTTCCTCATCTTTCCTGCACTATTGTCAAGAATTTTTATCAGAGTTAGACATACACATATTTGAGCAAGCCCCAAATTTATACTACCTACCTCCATTTCCTCTTCCTCAGAGGAACTAATTTCAGCTCTTTTAGGTAATTTTTAAAACTTTATCTCCATATTTTCAGACACCTTGTTTATATATCAGCTTCATGGTTTGTTTTATTTTTGTTTTTGTTTTGTTTTGGTTTTTTTAGCCTCACCATTGACTTTCTAATGTGAAAGAGGAAAATTCAGCTTTTTTTCATCTCTGCCCCCACTTCCACCCCATATACTCAGCCCTTCTAACATCCAGTTTACTTATCCCATCCTACGTTCCCTGTACATTGTAGGTTTTGTTAAGACCAGTGTTCGGCATTACCTGTGTACAGTTCCAGTGTTCAGTGTATCAACAGCGGGGCCAGGTGATAACTGTGATTACTCTTGTTTTCACTTGAGAAAACAATTCTTATTTATGTTTGTGTTTTCTAATTATCAGTAAAATTCAGTAAAAAGCTATACATTGTTGGGGCGCCTGGGTGGCACAGCGGTTAGGCAGCTGCCTTCAGCTCAGGGCGTGATCCCGGCATTATGGGATCGAGCCCCACATCAGGCTCCTCCGCTAGGAGCCTGCTTCTTCCTCTCCCACTCCCCCTGCTTGTGTTTCCCTCTCTCACTGGCTGTCTCTATCTCTGTCGAATAAATAAATAAAAAATTAAAAAAAAAAAAAAGCTATACATTGTTGTATGTCCTCTTGGTGTATCCAGATGCATCAAACATTTGAGAACCCTTTCCTGGAGCCTGCTTTCTCAGAAGCACGGCTACCCTGCCTGGCGCCCAGTTGACGTCCTGGGTTCTCCTTTCACCTTTGCCCTTTTGCTGTTTGAATCCCTTGGTGGTTGGATTCTTTTTCCTAAGTACTCCTTATGGTTCTTCTGTTTTTCTTTTTTAATTTGATATTTGTTTGTATTGCAAAATGAGCACCACTGTCAGTCTGGTTAACATCTATCACCATAGCTACGAATTTGGTTTTTTGTGTGTGAAAACTTTTAATTACTCTTAGCAACTTTCCATTATGCAGCATACATATTATTGACTATACTTGACATGCTGTATATAATATCCCCAGGACTTCTTTTCTAACTGAAGTTTGTGCTATTTGACCCCCTTCATTCATTTTGTACACCCCCCTCCCCCCAACCTTAGTACTCCTTATCTTGGTGCCGTTTATAGTGCGGGAGCTAGCTTAGCTACTAACATTTTTTGAGAACTTCTAGTTCCAAAGATGTCCTCTTTCCTGGCCAGCTATACAGTTCTGTTACATAAATCATGTCCATTCAGAATTTTGAAGACATTTCTATATCCTAGCTTTCAGTGTTGCTATTGAGAGGTCCAGTGCCGTTTTTATACCTGATTGAGTGTCCTATCTGGCAGTTGTATTATCTTTAGTGTGTTCTGAAATTTCATCGTGCTGTGTGTTAGTGTGGGTCTATTTTTATTCATCTTACTGGGCCCTTTCAAACTAGAGACTTCATTTTCTACAATTCTCAGAAATTTTCTTGAATTACTTTGGTCTTCCTTTCTTACCCCTTCCTGTCTGGAATTCCTTTCTGTGACTCTGTGTTCCAGTCCTTATACTTAATTTTCTTAACTCATGCCCTCGATTCATGGGTGCATGAAGGTAGCTTTCCGGACCTTACTGATTTGATTCTGTTTCTGCCGTTTTCATTTTCTCTTAGTCTCCATAGTCTCCGTTTCTTTCTTCACTTTGCTGGTTGTAGCCTCTGTTTTTTTGTAGTAGATGCTTTCGTCAGATGCTGGTGATCCTCAGTGCGTGTGCGCCAGAGGGACAGAGTGAGACAGTAAAGAGCAGACCAGAAGCCCTGAGCTCATAGGGTTTGGAGGGGCGGGGAATGCTGGTTGACTAGGCTTCACTAGGGTGATTGCCAGGCTGTTTCTGATGTATCTTTTAGTCTTTTGTTTTGGGGGGGGGGTTAGATTTTATTTATTTGAGGGGGAGAGAGAAAATATAGAGGGAGAGGGAGAAGCAAATTCCTCGCTGAGGAGAGTCCGATGTGGGGCTTGATCCCAGGACCCTGAGATCATGACCCAAGCTGAAGGCAGATGCTTAACCAGCTGAGCTACCCAGGCGCCCCTCTTTTAGGTCTTTTTTATTGAGCAGGTCAGATTCCCCCAGAGAAGCATTCTCTAGGCTCTTTGCTGCCAGACTTTGAAGCGCAGTTATGGAAGACAGTCGGAGGTCTCAGTTATTTGCTTCCCATTGCCCATCTTTAACATGGCATTCCTACCTCAGCTGTACCTGGTACCCCTGGTCCAGACACCATGGGTCTTTTACATTTGCCAGGGAGCATCACCTCGCCTCCCCCTCCCATAATTCTGCTGGTTACAGGGGGTGGCTGCCTGATTACACAGAGTGGAGAAGAAAATCTAGGGATCATCTTGAACAGATTTTGTCATTTTTGCCCCCACTTCCAGAAATGCCTAAGCCTATCTGGATGAGAGGGTTCTGCTTGATGTTCCCACTGACAATTTTGGTGTCAGTTTACTGACGTTTTGGAGGATGGGCTCAAAAGGCAAAATACTATATTGTCCATTTTGTTTGAGTCAGTCAACCGGGAATTCCCATTAGTAGGGTCTGGATGATCCTCACTGAATAGTGAAGAAATTTAGATAACCTTTAGAAGGTTTTGCAGTTGAAATCCAGATGTTTTAATTAAGTACAATGTTACTTGCATTTCTGGGTACTTAATACCAGCTCTGCCAATGTGTAATCTTGGGCAGGTTTGTTTTTGGGGTTTTTTGTTTTTTTAACTTCTTGTAAATTTCTTTCCTCATTAAGATGGGAATACCATCTACGTTAATAAAACTCATGTGAGGGTTAAATGGGAACACACAGAGCCGTAGTACATAAAAAGCACTCACTTGATGGTAGCCATTATTAGCTAAGAATCTTTAAAAATTCTTGGTTTCTTAAAATTTTGTATTTCTGTTTCCTGGGATATAATTTACATACCATAGAATTGCCCTTCAAAGTGATTTTTAGTGTATTTAGAGTTGTGCAACCATCACCACCATCTTTATTTAGAAATCTATCATGATTTTCCAAAGTTACGGGATTATGGGATGTAGTTAAGGAAATGCTTTTGTTGCTAACTTGTCTCACATTCTCTCTTGCAGGAAAGTTCACATCCTTGGATCTTTCCAAAACATCAAAATGGCAAGAACTGCTATTTGCAACCTCATCCTGGGTAATTAATTTATTCCTTGGGTATTTTCTCTGGAAAGAAAATAGGGAATTTAGAACTCAAACCACATTTGCAAATCAGTTCAAGTTAAGCATGTTTAAGATTGCCAGATAGAAACTTTTAGGTTTGCAAACATGGGCCTAAAGAAAAAAGGAGGAATATTTTTGCTTAGATTTCATCAGTTTGCTAGGGAAAATAAAGGGTTTATTGGGTTATGTTGCTTAAATCTTTGCTGCTTTCCCCTGAAGTGCAGTGAAAAGCCATTCCAGAATAGCAGGGTGTTTTAGGTTTCAACGAAAAGAGAGCTGCTGATGACCATCAGTCAACTTAATTGACAGACTTAGTCCTATTTTATTTTATTTACTTGAGAGCTAGAAAGCATGAGCGAGTGGGAGGAGAGGCAGAGGGAGAGGGAATCTTAAGCAGACTCTGTGCTGAGTGCAGAGCTTATTGCGGGGCTCGATCTCATGACCCTGGCATCATGACCTGAGCCAAAACCAAGAATCAGACGCTTAACCAACTGAGCCACGCAGGCACCCGAGTCCTGTTTTCAAACTGTGCAGCAAAGTCAGTAACTTCTGGTATGAGTTACAGGGTTGTAGCTGCTTGCTCTAAATGGGATTTTCCATCAGTGCCTCTGAGTGACCAGTTTTTTTTGACGTCGATAACTCAATGCCTTTGACTCATAGAATTTAAAATAATTTCGGAGACTATTTGGGTATGGTTTATGGTTCTTTTGTTGATTTAAGAGAGATCCACTGGAAAATGTGCTTTGGAGTTGCAGACTGCTTTCCATGTGTCTTCTATATATGTGAGTATATTTGTATAGATATGTTTGTTTCCCTCTGCAGGAAATCCTCCATCAAAGGTTTATGGCAATATCCGAGCCGTGGCTAGCAGAGCAGCAGATCGATTCTGATTTCAAATCAGAGACTTTTTATCTTGAATTTGGACTCTAGAGAAAAAGCCCTTGCCCTCAGCATGTGGTGATAAGAAACCATGTGAAGAATTTTTCAGTCACTTTGAGCCTCCATCGCTTCTTCTGTTCTCAGCCAGAAGCATCAACAGAAAGGTTTGATAATATTCTCATGCAGCAACTTGAGGATAATTCCTGTATCTGAATTTAGTACCATAATTATACTTACACATTATAATTTATCACTTCATTTTAAATAAAAGATTTACATAGTTTATAATTCTCTTATTGGGGAAACTTGTTTAAACAGACCTATATGAATTTACAGATTTATAACTTTTTATAAATTTGTAAACATTTCTTGTCTATGGAGTGTAATTATCAGAATCCGCTCACAAAATCGCTCTGAATCCTGACCCTTAATACTGGGTGGTATGTGGACTTTTTTTAGAAGCAACAGTTTGGAGATACTGTTGTGAACAAAGGCTAATCTTTGTACCTGTTTTGTAGTTTATAAAATTAAGGACTACATCACAAGGCTGACGTGAGGAAAGAATTTTATTTTCAAATAAGCACTCAATGAAAGTAGCCACACCTTACCAATGTTTGGGTGAAGGTGAAATATGGTAAAAGAATGTTTTCACCAAGAAAACCGCAATGTTCTGCAAATAGAAGCGCTTGTTTTAATTAGTGTCTGCCTATTTAAATACTCATTTGGTAAGTATTTAATGAGCAAACACTAGAGCTGGGTAGAATTCTAGACAATTGAGGCTACTGGTAGACAAGGGACAAAAAAAATCACTGCCTTTGTAGAGTTTTCGTTTTATTTCAATAACTAAAGAAGACAAGTGTACAAGTAAATTCTGTCAGCAGAGGAAAAACGCTCTGGAGGAAGGAGAGAGTGGAGTAAAGGAGACACAGGTGTAGGAGGTATGTTTACAGTGGTGGCCAGGAGCGTCCCTGTGGAGCCAGGGCACACCTGAACAGACCTGACAGCATCAACTGTGGAGTCTCTGGTCGGGGAGACAGTACAAAGGCCCACAACAGCAGCAAGCCCAAAGCTCCAGGAACCACAGGAGGCGAAGGAAGCTGGAAGCAGTAAAGGGTGAGTAGTAAAGCAATGAGGTAGGGCTTTGTAGGCTGTTGTAATGATTTGTGTTTTTTAAGCAGTGATAAAGCAGATTTATCTTTACTTATGGCTTATAGCCCCAACATCAAACATAATTTATCAGGCTTTTTTTTTTAATCCAAAAGAGTGGAAAAAGACAACCTCAGGGGGGAGAAAAAGCCCACCAAAGACCATTGTGAACACACTCAAGCAAGTTTCAAATATTTTATTTTCTTATTCATACAGTATGAAGTTTTCTAAAGATCCCACAACATGACATTTCATGCAGAAGAAAACTAAACAGTCAACATAAACCCCTCCCCCACCCACACTAAAAAAAGAAAAAAGGAAAAAAAAAAACCCTCATTCCCCAGTAAGGAAATAACATTTGCACTATTTTTCTGTAACGCCAGCCAAGATATGCACAAGCAAGAGAAATAGAAAGCATTTGCTAAAATATTTGTAACAAGTACTTATGTACAAAAAATTCACAAAAGACTAGTTCCCCCTTGAAGCAGAGCACATGGCAGCTGACACTAGAACAGATCAAACCACTGGCTGGGCTTATAAGCCACGGACTGATCCAGAGGAAGAAAGTTACATGTAGTGGAGATTTTCAGTTTGAACATTAACATTTCCAAAGTTTGGCAACATTATCTTTTAAAATTATGCAAATTATGTAAACAAGAGGTACATTTTAAATTGATCTACATGCAAAACTCCATGTCATGCAAGGACACCAAGCACCGGGATTTTTCTCTCACAGACAGAGCCCATGATGTGCAGCACTCAGTTGAAGGAACAGCGATGACAGGCAGGTGTGCCCAATTTAAGATTTCATTCACCTTGATTCAACCTGCCCTTTTCCACTTACAATCATAAAACCATTTTTCTAGAAAAACCTATACAGGGGAAGACTACTTTCCTAGAAAGCGAACCATAAAATGTTTTCCTCCAGCCAATAGTACCTTTGCAGAAAAGGGAAGGGATAATATCAAGTGGTGGAACATGATACACTACTTTTATATCACACATTTAGCAAGTTAGCATCCATTACAAATATGGGCAAATCAAGAAAGAAAACCATCATGCACTCTCTATGCCTCGTGGTAAAGAAATTCAGGAGGTATAAATTTGGATAAAATTTTGCTCCTCTGTGGCATACAGATCAGTAAGACTTCTTCCATTTAAATCACAAATATATGTGGGCGTTCAGATACATACATGCACATTAAGTATCACCAGTTTTTTAGATGAGCTGCAAGTCTTCTGAAACAGGGAAATTTATGGTTCAAAGGTAAGTTTAATGACAAACTTTGTTTACCCACATACTGAAACAAATGAATGGATTTCCTAAGTAGTTCCGTGATTCCTTCCGGTATTACTAAGAAACATCTAAGGAAACTCGTGATTGCCTCAGATGGCTTCTGGCCTTTCCACAACTGATAACTTACACCGACTCAGGGACATTTACTAAATCTAATGGCTCCTGGTTAAAAAATAACAACGAAGCAGCCACAAGCTCTGTGCAGTTACTATATGAACACGAGAATGAGCTCTTGGCAGGAGCACTGACTACACTCTCTCTTCAAGCAGAGATGTAGTAAAAGCTGCTCAGCAATGAGA
This sequence comes from Ailuropoda melanoleuca, assembly GCF_002007445.2. Classification (NCBI taxonomy): domain Eukaryota; kingdom Metazoa; phylum Chordata; class Mammalia; order Carnivora; family Ursidae; genus Ailuropoda; species Ailuropoda melanoleuca. The sequence goes on from NC_048221.1 coordinate 91,206,944, forward strand.
CCTAGTCCCTGGAAATATAGTCATAGGTATAAATAAAATTACAAACTCCTTTGTTACAAAAATGTAATCAAGGTAAATAATAGGACGTTAACAAATGCTTTGTCAATCTCTCAAAGGAGAAAGCACAGGAAAAGGAAAACAGCTGGCCTAACACCCGGCTCAAATTGTACAATCTTCTATCTATATATAAAACTGTGTGAAATAAAAGTAAGGATGTTTTATGTTCTGCTTGGCACTTTTGTACTCTATCATTTTGTTTCTGAATCAAGTAGATTAAATTAAAGCCAACCTACTACACATATAGAAAGCTACATATATCTATATATAAATATTTACATATGTATATATAGATACTTTCTTGTTATAAAAGATGAAGAAAAATAAATTAAAAAGCCAACCCCTTCCCTTTCTTCACCACATTGATATGCTCTTTTCATGTTGCTGTCCTTCAGACTTTAAAGTGCTACACTGAGTTATTGAGAGAATAAGAGTTCAATAACACTTAGTTGGCTTCATGAGGCTCGTGTTGGAAAATGTGGCTTCACAGAGAAAAATACTTCCATTTAAATACACAGAGAGCATTGCTGGACGTCTTGAGCAGATCTTCAGAGATGGAGAAGAAAGCAAAAGTGTTGGGTGGTACTCTTTAAGAAGAGTCACACATCTACCACCATCTTTTTGTGGATATCTAGGCCACCTACAACCTGCAACAGATCAGAACACATCAAGCTTGACCACATTTGAAAACTCCTTAACCAAAACTACAATTTAAAAAATATGCTATTTTCAGAAGTTGGCCTTTTGGGGGATTTTGTTTGTTTTTAAACCTTACTGCCTCTAAGTTAGAATTTTCATGGCTTCTTTCTCCCAGGATAACAGGCATTTTCTTGTGTTCTAGGACAACAGCTGGCAAACTTAAATCGCCAGAGAGTATTTTAGGCTTTTGTAGGCCACAGGTAATTTCTCTTACATTTCCTTCTCCCACTTTTTTTTTTCCAAAGATTTTATTTATTTATTAGAGAACATGAGCAGGAGGAGGGGCCAAGGGAGAAGGAGAAGCTGACTCCCCGCTGAGCAGGAAGCCCAAAGCAGGGCTCGATCCCGGGACCTCACAAGATCATGACCTGAGCCAAAGACAGATGTTTAACTGACTCAGCCACCCAGGCGCCCCTTTCTCCCACTTGCTTAACAACACTTTAAAAATGTAAAAAACTGTTCTAAGCTCCAAGACACACAGAACAGGCCATGGGAAGGATCTGACCTACTCTGTAGTTTGCCAACCCCTACTTTTGTAAAGAGGAGGTTAGCGTAAAAATTTATCCCCAAAATCCAAATATGGGCTTAACTGTCTATTCTAGAAGGTATTAAAAAAGTACCAAGTGAATAAGATTTTCTGCATATTATTCTCCCATGGGCTTGTAGACATAGAGAATTGTTACAGACACCTCAGTGAAAAATGACATGGTAATCTATAAGTGTAATTACCTATATTATTATTTGGAGGATAGATTTAAGTACAACCTACGTAAAGAAAGTATGTACGTCATAAATGTTCACAGCTTGATGACTCTTCCCAGAGTAAACACCCAAGTAACTAGCACCCAGACCATCACCAGAACTCTTCTGCAGCCCCTTCCAGCTATCTCCCTCCTGCCCTACCACACACACACACACAGGGAGCCACTACTGTGACTTCAACAACCTGGATTAGTTTGAGGAGATCTTTTTCATGTCTGACTTGTTTCACCTAACATGTTTTTTGATAATCCATGTTGTTGTGTATAGCTACATGTGTATTATTTTTCAATTTAAACTTATTTTAAAAGTTTAAATTGAAAAATAAAGCTGAAACAGCCAATTTGTGTTACAACTTCCGCTATGAAAACATCAGTTTGCTACCCTGTCCTCATTCTCTATGTCCTTTTACATAGAGATGATCATTTAGACTTTTCAGCTACACAAGGGAAAGATTTAGCTCTTATACACACACACACACACACACACACGTCTATCTCCTACCCCGTATAAGTCCCACCCTCCCTCCAACAGTTACATCTTCATTTTGATTATGACAGAAATTCAGCCTTTTAATTATGACATATAAAATACTCTTTACAGCAAAACAGAATTGCATACTGCACATCTGTTTTGCTACAGTTAATATCTTTTCCTTTACTGGGTATTCTATATATTTCAGTAATTCAGTCTCAAACTTTTGTTCTAAGTAAGTTCAAATATATGATGTAATTCTATCAATTTTATTATCTTGAAATCACTCCCAGAGCTTTCCCACCTGCTGCACGCTAGGCCTGCCATCTCTGGACCTTGCTTTTTTCCTCTCATGTTGGACCCTCTGCTTCCTATACCCCACATTATATATTTTTTTATTTACAACCTTATAGTGGGAGCACATCTTCCAGTAGTTTCCCAAAAAGGGAAGCCTTGCATTACAGAAAATGTCTTCATTTTTCCATCTAGTTTGAGTTTATTGAGAATTCTAGTTTGGAAATAATTGTCCCTCAGAATTGCAAAGGCAATGCTGCTCCATTGTCTTCGAGCTTCCTACTTTGCTACTGAGAAGTCTGCTGCCCTGATGATTTCTGAGTCTTTGTAAAAAGCCCCTCCCCACCACCCCTCTAACCCTGGTCTTTGGAAGTTTGTAGGACTGTATCTTTGTTTCCCATTTTAAAATTTCATGACATTGTGCCTAGGCCCAGAGTATTTTTATATACTATGCTACTCAGTAATCCTTTCGGTCAGGAAACTACTTTTCATTCATTACTTTTGATTCATTTTTAATGACTTCCTTCCCTCCATTTTTCTCTCTGGAAATCCTAGCATTCAGGTGTTAGACTTCCTAAAATGGGTCTCTAAATTTAAATTTCCAAGAACTGTATTATCCAAGTTTTGTCTTAAGGATTCAGTATATTATATCTCTGAGAATGACAGATTTTTGTATTACTTTTAGAGGTATCAAAATGGAAATAGGCTCATCTTTATTTAATCTCCCTCCCCTTACCCCCACCCTCACCTCCCAATCTGTGCCTCCTGTTTCCCAGCCTAGAGACTCTACTCCACCCTCTCCAATCTCCCACCACAAGGCAGGAGAGTCTGAACAGAGTAGGAAAGGAGATCTAGTGGGCGAAATGCTGCTTAAACAGACTAAGCAATTCTGTTTTTAGCCTTGCCTTCATCCCCACTTTCACTTACTTTGTGCCACCAATTTCTGAGCCTTTCAGGGATTCTGCATTATAAACCAAGTTGCTTCTCACTGACTTTCCAAGCTGACAGCTTAGAATTAATTTTTTTCTCCTGTTAAGTCAGCTTAGTGTTGAATCTGTTGTTATCTTCCCTATGATCTCTTTGTCCTGTGGGTTCATAAACCTTTACTTTTTAATTTCACTGGAGTTTGGAAAGCAAGCAAAAAAAAAAAAAAAAAGTACAGTTCACCCTTGAACAGGGCTTGGGTATACCAACCGCCCTAACGCAGTAAAAAATCCATGTATAACTAACTTCTGACTCTCCCAAAACTTAACTACTAACAGCCCACTGTTAACTGAAAGCCTCACCATGAACATAAACAAAACATTCTGTATATGTATTACATACTGTATTACAATAAAGCTAGAAAAAACATTACTGAAATCATAAGACAAAAATCATGTATGATACTTAAGTGAAAAAAAACCTGCACGTAAGTAGGCAAGTATTCAAGGGTCAATTGTACATGTGTTCAGTTCAACCCCAACTTTAATTCTGTCACCAATCATTTCTATTATCTATGTATGTTAACTATTCTGAAAATTTTAAAGGAGCCAAACAAGCACGTGATTAACTTCCCATCTCCTTTCCCTGCTATAGCTTGAGAAATCAGAATGAAAAGGACTCGATGAAGCCAGAGTTATGGGCTTGATCTATGTTCAGAAAAATTGGTTTAAACACAAAAATTTTCCGACACTCGTGAACTATGCTCCTCAAAAACATAAAAGCCATTTATCACAAATACTGGAAATGAATTCAAAGCGCAGTTTATGTCTTCATTGTAAATAGCATCATTTCTATACCTAAAGACGTATTTTAATTTCCTTCCACCGACAGGTGATTTATATATAACTTTAATTTACACTTTATAATATACTAAATATAAACGGAGTCTTCGTCTCTATACACCTCTTCCACATCACTCTGGGCAAGAGTTTTCCATTTTCATTTTGTTCCCTCAAGGCTTGATTTCTTCTTTCCTTCTTTTAAAAACTGGCTACTACTATCCAGGCTGCTCTTATGTCACACTCAATCTGACGCCAGTCCACAGCAGTCTCTCTGTGATCTTTGGCGATGAAAAGACAGACAGATGACAAACCCTTGCAGGAGTACCACCAGGCAACAGTTCAGTCTCAACTCTCAAGCTTAACTCTCTTCCCTTTTTTCTCTTATTTAAAATCAGTTAATTAACATATAGTGTATTACTTGTTTCAGAGGTACAGGTCAATGATTCATCAGTCTTTTATTTGTGTTTTTTTTTTAAAGATTTTATTTATTTATTTGACAGAGATAGAGACAGCCAGTGAGAGAGGGAACACAAGCAGGGGGAGTGGGAGAGGAAGAAGCAGGCTCCCAATGGAGGAGCCTGATGTGGGGCTCGATCCCAGGACTCCAGGATCACGCCCTGAGCAGGATCACGCCCTGAGCCGAAGGCAGACGCTTAACCGCTGTGCCACCCAGGCGCCCCCATCAGTCTTTTATTTGTAACACCTAGTGCTCATTACATCACGTGCCCTCCTTAATGCCCATCACCCAGTTGCCCCACCCCCCCACCTCTTCCCCTTCAGTAATCCTGTTTGTTTCCTATGATTAAGAGTCTCTTAGGGTTCCTCTCCCTCTCTAATTTTATCTTGTTTTATTTTTCCCTCCCTTCCCCTATCAAGCTCCTGTTTTGTTTCTTAAATTCCACATGAGTCAGATCACATGATAATTGTCTTTCTGACTGACTTATTTCACTTAGCATAATACCCTCTAGTTCCATCCACGTCTCTGGAAATGGCAAGTCTTCAGTATTGTTGATGGCTGAGTAGTATTGCATTGTATATATATAACATCATCTTTATCCATTCATCTGTCAGTGGACATCTGGACTCTTTCCATAGTTCGGCTATTGTGGACGTTGCTGCTATAAACGCTGGGGTACCCCCACACTGAAGGTGCCCCTTCAAATCACTACATTTGTATCTTTGGGGTAAACACCTAGCAGTGCAATTGCTGAATCGTACGGTAGCTCTATTTTCAACTTTTTGAGGAACCTCCATACTGTTTTCCAGAGTGGCTTGCATTCCCACCAACAGTGTAGGAGGGTTCCCCTTTCACTGCATCCTTGCCAGCATCTGTCGTTTCCTAACTTGTTAATTTTAGCCGTTCTGACCCATGTGAGGTGTTATCTCCTTGTGGTTTTGATTCGTATTTCCCTGATGCCCAGTGATGTTGAGCATTTTTTCATGTGTCTTGGCCATTTGTGTGTCTTTGGAGAAATGTCTGTTCATGTCTTCTACCCATTTCTTGATGGAATTATTCTTTGGGTGTTGAGTACAATAAGTTATTTATAGATTCTGGATGCTAGCCCTTTTATCTGATTAAGACATTGACAACTATCTTCTCCCATTCTGTTGGTTATCTTTTGGTTTTGTCGATGGTTTCCTTTGCTGTGCAAAAGCTTTTTATCTTGATGAAGTCCCAATAATTCGTTTTTGCTTTCGTTTCCCTTGCCTTTGGAGACATGTCTAGCAAGAAGTTGCAGCTGAGGTCAAAGAGGTTGCTGCCTGTGTTCTCCTTTAGGATTTTGTTGTATTCCTGTCTCATATTTAGGTCTTTCATCAGTTTTGAGTCTATTTTTGTGTATGGTGTAAGGAAATGGTCCAGTTTCATTCTTCCACATGTGGCTGTCCCATTTTCCCAACACCGTTTGTTGAAGAGACTGTTTTTTTTTTCCATTGGATATTCCTTCCTGCTTTGTCAAAGATTAGTTGACCATAGAGTTGAGGATCCATTTCTGGGTTCTCTATTCTGATCTGTGTGTCTGTTTTTGTGCCAGTACAGTACTGTCTTGATTACAGCTTTGTAATAGAGCTTGAAGTCCGGAATTGTGATGCTACTAGCTTTGGTTCTTTTTTTTCCAATATTCCTTTGCCTTTGCATATTTGGGGTCTTTTCTGGTTCCATGCAAGTTTTAGGATTATTTGTTCCAGCTCTGTGAAAAAAGTTGATGGTATTTTGATAGGGACTGCATAGAATGTATAAATTGCTCTAGGGAGCATAGACATTTTAACAATATTTGTCCTTCTAATCCATGAGCGTGGAAAGTTTTTCCAATTCTTTGTGTCTTCCTCAATTTCTTTCATGAGTGTTCTGTAGTTTTCTGAGTACAGATCCTTTGCCTCTTTAGATTTATTCCTAGATATCTTACGGTTTTTGGTGCAATTGTAAATGGAATCAACTCCTTAATTTCTCTTTCTTCTGTCTCATTGTTAGCATATAAAAATGCAACTGATTTCTGTGCACTGGCTTTATATCCTGCCACTTTGCTGAATTCCTATATGAGTTCTTTCCATTTGGGGGTGGAGTCTTTTGGGTTTTCCATATAGAGTATCATGTCATAGGTGAAGAGTGGAGAGTTTGACTTCTTCTTTGCCAATTTAGATGCCTTTTATTTCTTTTTGTTGTCTGACTGCTGAGGCTAGGACTTCTAGTACTGTGTTGAACAAGTACTGAGAGTGGGCATCCCTATTGTGTTACTGACCTTAAGGGAAAAGCTCTCATCCCCACTGAGAATGATATTCGCTATGGGCTTTTCATATATGGCTTTTATGATACTGAGGTATGTTCCTTCTATCCCTACACTGTTTAGTTTTAATCAAGAAAGGATGCTGTACTTTGTCAAATGCTTTTTCTGCGTCTATTGAGAGGATCATATGGTGGTTCTCCTTTCTTTTATTAATGTAGTGTATCATGTTGATTGATTTGCAGTAGTCGAACCACACCTTGCAGCCCAGGAATAAATCCCACTTGGTTGTGGTGAATAGTCTTTTTAATGTACTGTTGGATCCTACTGGCTAGTATTTTGGTGAGAATTTCTGCATCCATGTTCATCAGGGATATTTGTAATTCTCCCTTTTGGTGGGGTTTTTGTCTGGTTTGGGGATCAAGGTAATGCTGGCCTCACAGAGTTTGGAAGTTTTCCATTTCTATTTTTTGAAACAGCTTCAGAGGAACGGGTGTTAATTCTTCTTTAAATATTTGGTAGAATTCCCCCGGGAAGCTGTATGACCCCGGACTCTTGTTTGTTGGGAAGATTTGTGATTACTGCTTCAATTTCCTTGGTGGTTATGGGTCTGTTCAGGTTTTCTATTTCTTCTTGTTTCAGTTTTGTTAGTTTATACATCTCTAGGAATGCATCCATTTCTTTCAGATTGCCTAATCTGTTGGCATATAGGTGCTCTTAGTATGTTCTGACAATTGTATTTCTTTGATGTTGGCTGTGATCGCTCCTCTTTCATTCATGATTTTACTTAGCCCTTTCTCTTTTCTTTTTGATAAGTTTGGCCAGGGGTTTATCAATCGTATTAATTCTCTCAAATGATCAGCTCCTAGTTTTGTAGATCTGTTCTACTGTTCTTTTCGTTTCTATTTCACTGATTTCTGCTCTAATCTTTATTAATTCTCTTCTTCTGCTGGGTTTAGGCTTTATTTGCTGTTCTTTCTCCAGCTCCTTTAGGTATAAGGTTAGCTTGTGTATTTGAGACCTTTCTTGTTTCTTGAGAAAGTCTTGTATTGCTATATACTTCCCTCTTAGGACTGCCTTTGCTGTATCCCAAAGGTTTTCAACAGTTGTGTTTTTGTTTTCCTTTGTTTCCATGAATTTTTTAAATTATTTAATTTCCTGGTTGACTCATTCATTCTTTAGCAGGATGTGCTTCAGCCTCCATGTATTTGAGTTCCTTCCAAACGTCCTCTTGTGATTGAGTTCAAGTTTCAAAGCACTGTGATCTGAAAACATGCAGGGAATGATCCCAGTCTTTTGGTACTGGTTGAGACCTGATTTGTGACCCAGCATGTGATCTGTTCTGGAGAATGTTCCATGTGCACTCAAGAAGAATGTGTGTATTCTGTTACTTAAGGATTGAATGCTCTGAATATATCTGTGAAGTCCATCTGGTTCAGTGTGTCATTCAAAGCCCTTCTTTCCTTGTTGATCTTCTGCTTAGATGATCTGTCCATTGCAGTGAGTGGGGTGTTAAAAGTCCCCTACTATTATTGTATTATTATCAATGTGTTTCTTTAGTTTTGTTATTACCTGATTTATGTAATTGGCTGCTCCCATGTTAGGGCCATAAATATTTACAATTGTTAGATCTTGTTGTTGGATAGACCCTTTAATCATGATACAGTGTCATTCTTCATCTCTTATTACAGTCTTTGGTTTAAAATCTAATTCCTGGGGCGCCTGGGTGGCACAGCGGTTGGGCGTCTGCCTTCGGCTCAGGGCGTGATCCCGGCGTTGTGGGATCGAGCCCCACATCAGGCTCCTCCGGTGGGAGCCTGCTTCTTCCTCTCCCACTCCCCCTGCTTATGTTCCCTCTCTCGCTGGCTGTCTCTATCTCTGTCAAATAAATAAATAAAATCTTTAAAAAAAAAAATAAAAAATAAAAAAAAATAAAATCTAATTCCTAATATAAAGATTGCCACCCCAGCTTTCTTTTGATGTCCATTAGCATGATAAATGGTTTTCCACCCCTCACTTTTAATCTGGAGGTGTCTTTGGGTCTAAAATGAGTTTCTTTTGAGAGCATATTGACGGGTCTTGCTTTTTTATCCACTGATATCCCATGTCTTTTGATTGTGGCATTTAGCCCTTTTACATTCAGAGTAACTACTGAAAGATACAAATTTAGTGCCATTGTAATACCTGCAAAGTCACTGTTTCTGTAGATTGTCTCCGTTCCTTTTTGGTCTTTGTTACTTTTGGGCTCTGTCTTTGCTTAAAGGCTGCTTTAGTGATCACAAATTCTTTTAGTTTCTGTTTGTCCTGGAAGCTTTTTCTCTCTCCTTCTATTTTCAGTGACAGCCTAGCTAGATATAGTATTCTTGGCTGCATATTTTTCCTGTTTATTGCCCTGAATATGTATCATGCCAGTCCTTTCTGGCCTGCCAGGTCTCTGTGGATATGTCTGCTGCCAATCTAATGTTTCTACCGTTGTAGGTTACAGACCTCTTGTCCCGAGCTGCTTTCAAGACTTTCTCTTTGTCTCTGAGATTTTTAAGTTTTACTATTAGATGTCAGGGTGTTGATCTATTTTTACTTATTTTGAGGAGGGTTCTCTGTGCCTCCTGGACTTGAATGCCTGTTTCTTTCCCCAAATTAGTTCTCAGCTATAATTTACTCCACTATACCTTCTGCCCCCACCCACCCCAGCCTCTCTTTTTCCTCTTCTTCTGGGATCCCAAATATTCTAATATTTTTTCACTTTATGGTACCACTTAGCTCTCAAATTCTCCCCTCATGATCCAGTAGTTGTTCATCTCCCTTTATCTCAGCTTCTTTATTCTCCATCATTTGGTCTTCTATATCACTAATTCTCTTTTGCCTCATTTATCCTAGCAGTTAGAGCCTCCATTTCTTCTTGCATCTAATTAATAGCCTTTTTTATTTCGACTTGATTACAATTTAGTTCTTTTATTTCAGAAAGGGATTCTCTAGTGTCTTCTATGCTTTTTTCAAGCCCAGCTAGTATCTTTGTAATCGCTATTCTGAACTCTAGTTCCAATATCTTACTTATATCCATGCTGATTAGGTCCCTGGTAGTCAGTACTGCCTCCTGTTCTCTTTTTTGAGGTGAGTTTTTCTGTCTTGTCATTCTTGCAGAAAGTGGTCGCTTTTCTAGTTGTAGAATTGCAGCAATTCTTTTCTTACATCTTCGGCTGAGTTCACAGGTGTTCAGAATGATTTGATAGCTATCTAGCTGAATTCCTGCAACCAGACAAAACTAAGGTCTCCTACTCCTCTACCATCTTAGACTCCTCCCCCTCCTACTCAAGCTTAACTCTCTTCCAAAAAGACCCAGTCTGTTCTTTAAACTAGAGTACCACTCTAGTTTCTGAAACAACATGCAGACAGCATTCCCTTGAGATGAAGGAAGATACTTAGAGGATAGTATGAACTTCTACTTAAATGCCAAAGTAGCAATTTTAGTCCTTACATGACACACAATCACAGTCATTTGTTTGTCCCTGTGTGGTCTAAATAAAAAATGAAAAGGAAACAAGGAAGGAAATCTTCCTATAGAAGCATCTAGCCATAACTGAAAAATTTCAAAACATTTTGTTATCTTTGCCTCTCTTTCTGGATTCTCTAGTGTCTCTAGCTTGCAGTTAAAACTCCTTACAATACATCAAAAGCCTAGTATCTTTGCTTTAGGGGCAAAGTAGTGAAAGAAGATGAGTGGTTGTGTTGCTGTTTGGAAACAGTGAGTGGTGACAAAACCCTGGATGTACTGAAGAAAGGCAATGAACTGGAAGGTAAACTGTGGCCCCAGTTTCCACCTCGAGTTAGTTTCCTTAGGGCTCCCCATAACCGCAGTCCCTGCACTTGTGGGGCCCTAACCCTACCACACAAAGAACCAGCCATCAATAGCTTGGGAGAGGGGGAAGGGCGGAATCACCGTTTACACTTCCTCACTGATGAGTCTAAGATGCATGCAGACTCCATTTCTGTTGTCCTCATGAAGCCAACCATCTGGAACCCTGGCTGAAACTCACGAACACATACCTTCCACAAGGGTTTTCAAACATAATTATTTTTAAATAAACCTTAAGAATACACCCTGGTTGTAATTTGGGGGACTACCGACAGTAAGTAAAAGTTATTAGTACCATTCTTGTAGTGTATTATCAGATGATCACTGAGAATATGAATTCCTGAGAATAATAACTGTTATTAATAATCACAAGGAACATTTAAAAACTTTGAATAAGGGCCAGTAGACAAAATCAAATATATAAATTTCTAGGGCAAAAAATGTATAAGGAGTTCTCTAGTAAGTAATTTTGTAAATGCTTTTAAAACCTAACTGTTGGAAGAACCAGCTCTTTTGTACTTACAGCACAGAATTCTTCAAAGGATATTCTTCCATCTCCATCCTTATCTGCATTTATTATGGTTTTGTCTACAATTTGCTGTAACTGTGTATCTTTCAGATTGTTCCCCACCATCATCTTCAGCACCTGGAAGAGTTCCCCATTGGAAATATAGCCATCTTTATCCATGTCATAGATACGGAAAGCAACTAAAAAAAGAGTAAGGAAAATCAATGATAATTATAAGGCAACCACAAGTAAATACTTGAAATGAGGAAGGAAAAAAGCAAGCTATCAAATATCTAGAATTAGAACCATGATGATGGCTCCTTCCCACATTTGATCATGCATCTAGGAGCAGTTAAACACAGCTGGGTAAGAGTGTGGGCTTCGCAGTCAAGAGTGCTTGGCCAAATAGCATTCTACACATAAAATTGGGACTAGTAAGTTTCCACCCTCCCAGGTTCTTCAGAGTAGTTTATGATGACATGTAATACATGTGAATTGCTTAGAATAGTGTCTGAAACATGGCAAAAGCTCAATAAATAATAGCAATTGCTATTACTATTATTCTCATTTATATTAAGAGCACTTACAAAGGCTATCTGCATGCCTCGGAGAACTGTTAACTGAATAAAATGTCTCCAGTTAAGAGGTGAATACCTTAAAAAGGTATCAGATGTTCACTGTAATAGAGGCTGTCTACTAAACCAAAACAGTGGACCTCTGGCTAAGAGGTGTATAAACTAAGTTTATCTAATCACATTTGAACATTTCTTCACACTTTCATCAAAAAATCTTATCCAAGACACATAGTTTACATAGCTATTTTCAGTAGAAGGAAATTGTTTTGTTTTTATCCAATTAACAAGCAACAGTGACACATTGTTTTTAAAAAATACTAGTTGTGGGGCGCCTGGGTGGCACAGCGCTTAAGTGTCTGCCTTCGGCTCAGGGCGTGATCCCAGTGTTATGGGATGGAGCCCCACATCGGGCTCCTCCACTATGAGCCTGCTTCTTCCTCTCCCACTCCCCCTGCTTGTGTTCTCTCTCTCTCTCGCTGGCTGTCTCTATCTCTGTCAAATAAATAAAATCTTTAAAAAAAAAAAAAATACTAGTTGTAATCTCCTAAAAGGATTTTCTCCAGAATATAAAATTACTGTTACATATATTAAGAATCTAGAATAAAAAACATCTTTTCAAATATGTTAAAAGGAGGTTATAATGTAGTATATATAAGGTAGTAGGGGCATAAGAGGGAGAATGAACTCAGTGAAGAAAAATACTTACACCTCAACTTCTGTTCCTTATCTCCTTTGACACTGAACTGAGAGACTCCCTCAATGAATTCTGAATAAGAACAGAAAGTATTTACAAATCAGAAGTTTCTATTTTTTTATGTAGAAAAATACATATCCCCCACACACACAAACTCTCACATCCACAAAAGGATGTTTCCTTGCTGCAAAAGGAAATATTACTAAAGCATTGTTTTAAACTGGAAATACCAAATTTGAAGCTTCAACAAACAAGGTTCTATATGTATTTTTTTTAATCTGAACTTGGAAGTTCTCTAAGGTTAAATCAATTTGAACAATATTATAAGGAACTCTGAGCTTACCACTAACAGACACATTCTTCAGAATGTAACTATAAAAGGGGGGCTTTAAAAAAAAAAAATCAAGCCCCATGTCAGGCTCTCTGCTCAGTGGGGAGTCGGCTTCTCTCTGTCCCTCTGTGCTGTCTCTCGCTCTCTCTCAAGCAAATAAATAAAATCTTTAAAAAAATAAAAAAATAAAAAGATCATGGGGTACCCGGCTGGCTCAGTAGGTAGCACACGCGACTTTGGTCTCAAGGTTGTAAGTTTGAGCACCCACAATGGGCGTAGAGATTACTTAAAAACAAAATCTTAAAAAAAAAGAAGAAAGTATTATAAAAAGATTATATATTGTTTTGGGCTTTTTAATTTTTTTTAATTTATTTTAAGTAATCTCTACACCCAACACGGAACTAGAACTCATGACACCTAGACCATTAGTCTCATGCTCTTCCAACTGAGCCAGCCAAGCTCCCTGATTATACAATGTTTTGCCAGAAAAAAAATAATTTTGAATTTCTGGTTCCAAAATTCAGACCCATTTAATATAAAGCCTTGTGAAAATGATCGTTTTTCTACACTGCCTGCTAAACACTCATAAAATCAGCTTTAGATCCCCCTTCACTTAAAATTCAGTCCCTGAAACACAAAATCTGTTGATGACAAATCACAGAATCAAATATAAAATTTTGTACCATGGCAAAAGCACTATTGTTTTACATAAGAATCTAGATTAACTAAAATTATCCTTTGTATAATGCTCACATCCTTACTACTACACTTTAATTTATATTGGTTAGTGATTAAATCTCATTCTTTAAAAAGGGTTTCTAAAAATGCAGTTCTGGGGCACCTACAGTCAGTTAAACATCTGCGTTCGGCTCAGGTCGTGATCCAAGAGTCCTGGGATCGAGCCCCATGTTGGGCTCCCTGCTCAGTGGGGAGCCTGTTTCTCCCTCTCCCTCTGCCGCTCCCCGTGCTTGTGTTCTCTCACTGTCTTGTCAAATAAATAAATGAAATAAAATAAAATAAATAAAAATGCAGCTCTAATATTGTTTCCCTAGAGTAAGACTGATTTTTCTAAAAACAAAGGAAAGCCTAAATTTTTTTAAAGCTTACCTTAAAGGACAATTTCATCATTTATGAAACAATAAAAGACCCTAGTTCATTAAGGTTCATATGCCACAGATTTTGAGAATTTAACTATTATACAATCACCAATAAACACATTTTTAAAAAAACTAAATTTGTCAGACATTTTTCATACACAAAAGTGTTAAGATTAGTCATAGATTACATAACTTGTTAAACTACTTTCTTACCTTTAAAGTCTACTTCTCCATTCCCATCTGTGTCAAATATATCTATTACTCGCTGTACTAAAGGATTCTGTTGTAACTCAGGCAGAGACATGAACTCTTCCACACTCAAAGATCCCGAATTGTCCAAGTCGAGCTTCTTAAATCTCTTTCCTAGCCTTTTAATTTCATCAGCATCAACTAAAAGCAAACCAAAAAAGACAGCAAGATTTACAAATGATTTTATAAAAATTATAGGGGAAAAAATCCAGCTGTTAATCAATAGTTTAATTTCTAGTTTAATTAAAGGAGTTTCATATACTATTGGTTAATTCCTTATAAGAGAGAAAGTCGTAATATTTTTATTTGGTTACCTTTTTGTTTGCCTGCCCCTGCCATAACATACAACCGACTGTATACTGCACCAAGATATTATAGGATTGCAATGCTAAGCTGATCATGGAAGTCAGGTGATTCCTACGAGGCAGGCTAAATCCATCTCTGTTCCGTACCAAAATTATCTTTTAAAGTTTAATTTATTTCTAATAGTTCATGGTTTGAACAGGATTCAAAATTCAAGGCCTCCCTTCTATTCCACCTTGTAGACATCCAATTCCCCTCCTCAGAGGCAATTTCTTGAATACTCTTCCAGAGATATTCTTAGCAAGTGTGAGCAAATAAAACACAGGCCTTTACTTTTTTTAAGCAAAAAAAACCACAGCTAACAAAATTCACTTTTCAATGCTTTAAAGAAAAACAACTTAAGAAATGTTTGCATTAGTCTGTAATTACTCTATAAAAATTCAGTATCAAGTCTCCTAGCAGCATATATTTTCTTGAAAAAGGTAATTTTCTTCTAAATTACATTACTGTTTTCATTTCTTTAAGAAATCAGACTAATTCATACAAATAATTTTAATCACTGATAGCAGAATACATATATTAAAAAACACAGCTTCCTAAAAAAATTTTAAATCAACAAGCCAAATGTTACACAGCCCAAGAGTATACACGTATTAGAGCCCACAGTATTAGAGACTGAGACTGCAAACTGTTTTTGAAAATTCAAATATATGGCATCCTCATTATAAGAACTTAAAAGAACAGATTTTTTAAATATAAAACTATCTTAAAATGGAATAAAAATTAGAATTATCTGAATGCCTGAAGTACAGACTGTACAACTACCACATGCTGCTCTGATACGAAGTAGTTCATATCCAATTGGCAAAGGGAGTCGTGTCACTCAGTACAGCACAGAAATGTCACTGGTGGGGCGCCTGGGTGGCTCAGTCGTTATGCGTCTGCCTTCGGCCCAGGGCGTGATCCCAGAGTCCTGGGATCGAGTCCCA
Source organism: Ailuropoda melanoleuca (assembly GCF_002007445.2). NCBI lineage: Eukaryota > Metazoa > Chordata > Mammalia > Carnivora > Ursidae > Ailuropoda > Ailuropoda melanoleuca. Next base: position 91,222,312 of record NC_048221.1, read on the forward strand.
CATCAGGCTCCTCCGCTGAGAGCCTGCTTCTTCCTCTCCCACTCCCCCTGCTTGTGTTCCCTCTCACTGGCTGTCTCTCTCTCTGTCAAAAAAAAAAAAAAAATCTTAAAAAAAAAAAAAAAAAAAGAAATGTCACTGGTGCACAGGGACTATTCCTAGTATGTTATGAAGGAAGGGAAAAGGACCAAGTTTTCTCAAAGAGCAAGTCTTGATAAGATAAAATCTTAAGAAAAAAGGTGAAAACAACAAATGCCTTACTTTAGAGAGCACAAGAGAAAGTTTAGTGGCTTCAAAAACTTAAAGCTTTCCAACATTGTTAACGTGGTGAAAAGTACCAGTAACAAATGAACGAGGTGCAAAGATACTTCCTCATCTCTCCACCCCGCCTCTCCCCACCACCAAGCCTCAAAACACAATTAACAAAGGTGACTATACCCTGGCTCATTATTTAATTTTTACAAAATTAGTTTCTGCTGAAGATGACTGTCCTCAAGGACCTTGAGGAAAATCCAAAATTGGAAGCACGAGTCCTAGTTTAAGGCTAACAAATCAATTGCTATGGTGCTTATTAAAACAAATGCCAGAGGTTATTTGTGCTAAAAAATTTCAAGATCATAATAGTATTTCTAAGTACTCTGTTACAAAGCTGCATGAGTGGTCTATCCAATCCATACTTTCCCCAGACATGTGATTTTTACAACATTTGAGGTGTGCAAAAATACATTTTAATATAACAGAAATGCCTTTCTTAATGATTCATCTAAACACTGCTTCCAACAGCAAAATACACACTTCATAAAAACAACTGCAAAGAGCAGTTAAAGAGTATTCCTTCTTTAATGAACAGATGATAAAAGCAAACTGTTCAAATAAACCTTATTTTCTAATGTTCTGTGATGAAACTGGATACCTTTAATCTTGGAGAAAAAACCTTATAAAGTCCCTCAAATGCTTTTCATTTATTTATTTACATGGCTAACATGCCACCTCAGACCAGAGACCATGACTTTTCATTGTTCTTCTGTACACTGTACATAAAAGGTGCTCAATAAGTGTTTTAAATGAGTACTCTAAGAGTTTAAGATTTAAAACTTACTGATCAAAATGCCATCAGAATTTAGAGCAAAACTACTTATCTAATCAGATACCAATAAGCAAATCTTTCAGAACAGTTTCTCCAAGTTCACAGATTTTGCTGAAAGCTACTCTCCTCTCTCTACACACCAAGGATGAGTTAGCTACTTTTTTCTAGTAATCTTTAGTTTTGCCTTAGTTTATAACCACAAACCAGAAAGGGTAATGTGGAGGTTGAACATAATGGATCTGCAAAAGGAAAGACACGTGTCCACCAGCAGCATCTCATTTAGCAACAGCTCTAGAGTGTATCATTAATTGGAAAGAGTAAAGGCAGAAAATATAGCACCATACTACTTACAGACACTCAGATTCCATTTACTAAGGCTGGGACGTAAATATCAGTTTACCGAGTCACAGTATGACACTGAAACTGAGGTGAAGGATTATTTTTTCAATTACCTGGAAAACCCACTAATCCAGAAGACAGCATTCCAGTCTTGACAAACGAATAAGAAATTTTAGGAATAATAAAGATAAATCATAAGCCATCAAATAAATATACATCTTTACACTGCCAACAGTGATCTTTCTGAAAGGCACATTCAGCTAAATTGCTAGGTCTTGTGCTTACAAATGTGTAGTGGCTTCCTAATACAATCAGGATAAAAAAATCTAGAGCCCCTGACAATATTTAGCCTCAATTTAAATTTCCACCCTCTTCCCCCATTATCTTTACCTTTGCTACAATGCTCTTGGCACAGTTGTTCAGAAAGAACGAAATTCATGCCTCCATTTCCTTCTATACCCTCTACTGGAATGTCCTTCCCTGAACTCTCCACTGAGGAGACCCCTATCAATTTTTCTCTGATTAAAAAAAGAGGGGGGGAATACTCGCTGTATGTCCTGTAGTTACTAAGTATCATTAATTCATTCTCTGGCAAAATCCTTAAAGCAACATTTAAAACCATTTTCTGTCTTTTGCTTTAAATATCTTATGAAATACTATAAAACAGTTGATACCTATTCTGGATGAGAAGTTACAACTTTCCTCAAAGGCAAAGCAGTGTGCCAGTGATCACACTTCAACAGAACTGGCTTTTTACAAAGTCCCTGATGTAAGACCTGGAGGGAATGAGCTCTATCTAATCTATTCACCACCATTCTCACACATTCCTTGCAGCCAAAACTCACCCTGAGATTCTTTAAGAAACCAGTTTAATTTGAAAGAAGGCATTATCTATTCTCCAACCACCCATTTATTTCCTCCTGTCCCTTCCTTCCTGCTTGCCTCACAATGGTAAGACACAGACTACTTACTTAGTACTTACTATCTAGTTGAGACTAGCTGAACAACGGGAGGACTCTGTACCTAAATAACTACAGTATTTGTAAATGGTTAGCCTAGAAGGCAATGCCATAAATATTTCTTAAAGCCAAGATTGAAGAAAGCTAGTCTTCAAAAACAAATGATAAAAATAGTTATTTTAGGTATGGAACAAAGTGATCTATTTGGTCTTTACTGTCACCAGAGAAGCAGTTATTCAGCACTTCCACTTGCCAGCACTGCAGACCAGATGTGTTGCAGGATTAACCTTACGCTAAATATGAAACGGCATCTCCATTCTTGAAATATGGGCACTTACCAATCGCCTACAAATTAGGCACAGATCTCTGAAATAGATTAAACCCACTGTGGTGGTACCATTAAATGTTTCAGGTCTGCACTTAGTACAAGTTAAATATTAAAGAACAAATTCCGGGGCGCCTGGGTGGCTCAGTCGTTAAGCGTCTGCCTTCGGCTCAGGGCGTGATCCTGGCATTATGGGATTGAGCCCCACATCAGACTCCTCTGCTATGAGCCTGCTTCTTCCTCTCCCACTCCCCCTGCTTGTGTTCCCTCTCTCGCTGGCTGTCTCTCTCTCTGTCAAATAAATAAAATCTTTAAAAAAAATTAAAATAAAGAACAAATTCCAATTTGGGGTACCAACTTTCATTAAAGATTTTTTCTACCCCTTGGGATCATACTCCCTTAAAAGAGATGGACAAAAGGAAAAAAACAAACCTCACCCTCTTGACTCATCTTGTGACTCAGAGATACTCGTTTTCATGTGTTTTGCCAAGTTAAAACACGTTATTTTTCTACTTTTTGTAAGGATACCTTTGGAAGGACTATCACTTTTAATAGTTGAAAATGCCCACCTATTCAATTTATATTATACAAAGTACTAAAATAGGGGCGCCTGGGTGGCACAGCGGTTATGCATCTGCCTTCGGCTCAGGGTGTGATCCCAGAGTTATGGGATCGAGCCCCACGTCAGGCTCCTCTGCTGTGAGCCTGCTTCTTCCTCTCCCACTCCCCCTGCTTGTGTTCCCTCTCTCGCCTGGCTGTCTCTATCTCTGTCAAATAAATAAAAATCTTAAAAAAAAAAAAAAAGTACTAAAATAAAAAATCTTATGAAGTCATATACATCACTCTCTAAAATTTAAGCAGGATATTAAAAACTTGGATCTTTCCATCAGTGTTTATGAAATACAATGTTGTTAATATGGAACTGATGAATTGCTAACAAAGAAAACACCAAATTAAACTGCTGAGACCTTACCCACATTAATGGACCCTGACTATACTCAGGGATAAAGGTGATATCTAGACGGTTACTCATTTTAACAAGTGATTTCAGGAATCTTATTAACACACAAAATAATTAAGAATTTGCTTTAAGAGCTACAGGTAATTTTATTTTTTGCATTATTTGTTTTGTTTTAGTTTTCAATTCCAGTATAGTTAACATAAAGTGTTTATTAGTTTCAGATGTACAATACAGTGAGATTCAACAATCCCATACATCACCCAGTGCTCATCACAAGTGCCCTCCTTAATCCCCATCACCTATTTCTCCCAGTCCCCTACCCACTTCCCCTCTGGTAACCATCAGTTCTCTAGAGTTAAGCGTCTGTTTCTTGGTTCGGGTCTTTTTTTCCCTTGGCACGTTTCTTAAATTCCACATATGAGTGAAACTGTATGGTATTTGTTTTTCTCTGACTTACTTCTTTTAGCATTATACTCTCTGGCTCCATCCATGTTGCTGCAAATGGAAGTTTCATTCTTTTTATATTGGAACAGTATTCCATTGTGTGTGTGTGTATATATATATATATATACCATCTCTTTATCATCTATTAATGGACACTTGGTCTCCCTTCCATAATTTAGCTATTGCAAATAATGCTGTTAAAAACAGAGGTGCATGTATCCCTTTGGTGTTTTTGTATTTTGGGGGTAGATACCCAGTAGTACAACTACTGGATTGTAGGGTTATCTCTAACCTTTTGAGGAACCTCCATGTTCTCTCACAGCGCCTGTACCAGTTTCCATTCCCCCAATAGTGCAAGAGGGCTCCTTTTTCTCCACATCCTCATTAAGGCTTGTTTCTTGGGTTTTTTTTTTTTTTTATTTTAGCCATTCTGACAGGCATGAGGTGATATCTCACTGTAGTTTTGATGTGCATTTCCCTGACGATGAGTGATGTGAGCATCCTTTCATGTGTCCATTGTCCATTTGTATGTCTTCTTTGGAGAAATGTCTGTTCATGTCTTCTGCCCATTTTTAACTGGATTATTTGTTTTGGGGGCGTTGAGTTGTATCAGTTCTTCATGTATTCTGGATACTAACCCTTTATCAGATATGTCACTTGCAAACATCTTCTCCCATTCCGTAGATTGCCTTTTAGTTTTATTTCCTTTGGTATGCAGAAGCTTTTTATTTTGATGAAGTCCCAAGAGTTTATTTTTGCTTTTGTTTCCCTTGCCTCAGAAGATACATCTAGAAAAATGTTGCTACAGCTCATGTCAGAGAAATTACTGCCTGTGCGTTCTCTTCTAGAATGTTTATGGTTTCAGGTCTCACATTTAGGTCTTTAATCCATTTTGAATTTATTTTTATGTATAGTTTAAGAAGGTGGTCTAGTTTCATTCTTGCCCATGTAGCTGTCCAGTTTTCCCAACAACATATATTGAAGAGAGCTACAGTAAATTTTAATAAATACTGTCAACTGGACATATTAGTACTAGAGTTAATATACTACTAAGAGAAAGCTGCATATTCATTCATCACTCTCTCAGATAAAGAAACAGCCATCTCCATATTTTTTTCTCATTTAGAAAAAAAGGAATAAAAGAGATTCCAAAATAGTATTATATAGAAGGCATGTAGGTCTCTAGCTGCTAAAGCATTAACATTATTACTACATGCACTCCAAGCTGCTACTCCACTGTTAGGGTTAAAAGAAAAACAACTTTGAAGTCTAAGATTTCTCAGAATGAAAATAAATAAGCAGAATGGTAGAAAAATAAACTCTCCATGAACTTCAGCCAATTCCCAATAATTGTGTAGCAGTCAACAGAAACAAGACTATTCCTCCTTAAGGAAACTCTTTGAAATAGCTAATTTATATATAATTTACTATTAATCTATTAATCACCTAAGAACAAAAACAAAGTCTTTTCAAATCCTTTTAGCAGTAGTAATATTTTGGAAGAAACAACTAAATGTCATGTGGGATCCTGTTTAGAATCCTGGAAAAGAAAACTTTCAGATGTCACCAGTTTTTTCACTAAAACATGCAGTTTAACAGTATTGTACCAATGCTGATTTCTTGATTTTGGTAACTGTACTATGGTTTAGTAAGACATTAACATTTGAGGAAGCTAGATGAGAGATATCTGGGAACTCTATTATTTTTGAGACTTTTTTTTATAACTTTTTTAAAAATAATTTCTCCTTAGTCTCCTCTAATTTATGACAACTATTAATTCTTCCCTTGTCTTTAAACTTTTAATCCAATATTTTGTAAAATGTCCCTGAGCTTGAGCTTGTTGGTGTTTTCTCACGATTAGAATGAATTTGGACATTTGGGGCAAGAATACCATAGAAATGATGTATCCTTATCAGCACGCTGTTATCAAAGGATTCACAATGTCAGTGCGTTTTTGCTAGTGATGTTAATATTGATCACTTGACCAAGGTGGTGTGTCAGATTTCAACATTATAAATCAACTACCTTTCCCTTGGTATCAAAAAATATCAGGGAAAGGGGGTGGGGGGGGCAATAACTTTGAGACTATGCAAATATCCTATTCCTCCTAAAACTATGACCTAATTTTAGCATCCATAGGTAAATCCTGTGTGCAAGACCTTATTACTATGGTATTTTTTTCCCCTCTTCCTACATTGAAATGTTCCTATTTAAGAAAAAGTTAAAAACCGTCCCTTCTCCCTATTTATTTCTTTATTCAATTATTCATATAACAGCATGGTACTTACTAACTCAGGTTGGCTTCTGTGTGACCTATCAACAATCCCCATTTTGAGCACCTCCTTAATTTCTGGCACCATAAAATATTCCAGCCTCATCCACACTATACATGATATTTCCAAGAAGAGATTCCCCCCTATCAATTTTGTATGGCAGGATATTTAGAACTATATTATAGAATGAAAACTATTAAGAAAGATTACTGTAATAAGGAATCTCAGAATTTCTGTCTTAGACATAGTTTGGAAAGAGCCATCAGGCATGACAAAATTACTTATGAAGAAACATGTACTGAATGACTCTTATAAAGACTATCACAAGAATAAAGCATTATAGTATTATCAATACAAGGCATTGGGTAGTTTCTCAACATAAAGTTTGATTTTAAAGTTTTAACGTCTTCTGCAAAATATATCTCCTACAAAGGTAATGAGTAATGTATTTTCATGTTACCCCAAATAAGATGCAAAAACCACCAGAGGGCGCAGCAGAGATAGTCACAGATAAAACCTTCATAAGCAGTTCTCAAAAAACCCCCAAATTCTGTAATGACCTTGTGTATAGACAGTTTAATATTTATATTCTGCAAGGAACTGTTTGACCACAAATAACCCTACCAATGGGGCTCCTGGGTGGCTCCGTCGTTAAACGTCTGCCTTCGGCTCAGGTCATCATCCCAGGGTCCTGGGATCAAGCCCCACATCGGGCTCCCTGCTCAGCGGGAAGCCTGCTTCTCCCTCTCCCACTCCCCTGCTTGTGTTCCCTCTCTTCCTGTATCTCCCTCTGTCAAATAAATAAAATCGTGAAAAAACCCCAAAAACCTACCAATATCACAAGAGAAATGAAAAAGTATTTTATGAAATATGAACACACAGTCACACAAATTTGTGCTGTCTTTTCTTACAATGAAAAACTTTCATCCATTTAAAAGGTCTAGATTCTAGGGGCATATCACAATTTTCTAATGCAAGACACAATGTGTACTTTTGGTGTTTCTAGATTATAATTTTTATATAATTTAAAAATGAAGTAGGGGCGCGTGGTGGCTCAGTTGGTTAAGTAAGCATCTGCCTTCGGCTCAGGTCATGATCCCAGAGTCCTGGAATCAAATCCCACGTTGGGCACCCTGCTCAGCAGGAAGTCTGCTTCTCCCTCTCCCTTTGACCGTCTCCCCTGCTCACACTCTCACTCACTCCCTCTCAAATGAATAAAAAATCTTTTTAAAAAAATGAATTGTCAAATATGCAAAAAGCTAGACATCAGCACCAAGAATTACCAAGTTGTAAAATACCAATAAGAAATTTTAAGCCAACTTTGAGAAATAACCAATGTTCCAAAAATATATTAAAAATAGTTCTATAGATTTTGGCAAATGTAAACTCTGTAAGTAAACATCACTACAATCAAGATAAAAGCATATTTCCATCATCCCAAAATGCTCCCATGAGCCCTTCTGTAATCAATCATGTCCCCTACCACCAATTGCAGGTAACCACTGTTTTGCTTTCTATTAACTAATTACGTCTAGAATTTCATATAAATGGGATCATAAAAGATGTACTCTTATATCTACTTTTTCTCATCTAGTTTTTTACATTAATTCAAGTTGTCTTGTATGTCAATAGTTTGTTCCTTTTTATTCCAGAATAGTATAGTCCACTGTACGGATATACACATTTTTTTTTAAAGATTTTATTTATTTATTTGACAGAGATAGAGACAGCCAGCGAGAGAGGGAACACAAGCAGGGGGAGTGGGAGAGGAAGAAGCAGACTCATAGCAGAGGAGCCTGATGTGGGGCTCGATCCCACAACGCTGGGATCACGCCCTGAGCCGAAGGCAGACACTTAACCGCTGTGCCACCCAGGCGCCCCTATATACATTTTTTTAATGCATTCATCAGTTACTAGACATACCTACTGTTTCCTGTTTGGGACTATTAGGAATAAAGCCGCCAAGAATATTCACAAATTCTTTTTGCAAACAAATGTTTTCTCGGACTTGCTATGTCACACAGGGTAAGCATATGTTCAATTTTCAGAAACAGTCGAAAAGTTTTCCAGAGTGGTGTACCATTTTACACTCTCATCACCAATGCAGGAGAACTACAGGAGCTCCACATCCTTGCCAACATGTAGCACTGTCAGTCTTTGTAAGTTCAGCCATTCTAGTGGATGGTAGCAGTATGTAGTTTTCATCTGCACTTCTCTGAGGACTAGTGACCTTGAGCATCTTTTTCATGTGATTACTGTCAAATTCATCTATCTTCGTTTGTGAAGTGACTGTTCAAATCTTCTACCCTTTTAAAAACTGGGTTGTCTCAAAGAGTTGTGAAATTCTGTCTCTATACTGACTGATCCAAGTCCTCTGTCAGGTGTAGGTATTTCAAGTATTTTCTCCCAGTCTGTAAGCTGCCTTTTCAAAGGTGTCTTTTAAAGACCAAAAATGTGGGGCACCTGGGTAGCTCAGTTGGTTGAGCATCTCTGACTCTTGATTTCGGCTCAGGTCATGATATTGGGGTCACGGGACTGGGCCCTGCGTCGGGCTCCACACTCAGCACAGAGTCTGCTTTAGGATTCTTTCTCTCTCCCTCTCCTGCTGCCCCTCACCCCGCTTGTGCTCAATAAATAAATAAAATCTTACACAGCAAAAATATTCAATTTTGACAAAATCCATTTTTCTTTTATGATTCATGTTTTATGTGTACTAAAAATCTTTGTCTATCCTGGTTGTGAAGATTTTCTCCTATGTTTTCTTCTAGAAGTTCCATAGTTTTAAGCTTTTATGTTTAAATCTATGACCCAAGTAATTTTTTGTATATGGTATTAGAGGCAAATTTTTATTCCATATAAAAATAGTTATATTTTGTTGAAAAGTATCTCTTACAATGGTATCTTTGACACATTTGTGAAAAATCAACTCTACAGGGGTGCCTGGACGGCTCAGTCAGTTGAGTGTCCAACTCTAGATTTTGGCTCAGGTCATGATCTCAGGGTTCGGAGATAAAGCCTTGGGTCACGTTCCACGCTCAGCACGGAGTCAGCTTGAGACTCTCTCCCTTCTACCCCTCCCGCTTGTGCTCTCTCAAATAAGTACACAAATCTTTCAAAAAAATCAGCTATACAAATCAACATGTTGTACACCTTAAATTTACATGTTATACTGACACAATGTCAACTATATTTCAATTAAATAAAAATTAGAAACCAAATTATGTATTTACCAGTGAAGGTACGTGTGGGTGCATATGTATGTTTGTATGTATGTATTTATATGGATCTATACCCTCTACTCTGTTACACTGATTTGTCTACCTTATGCCAATACGTTTTACAGTAAATCTTTAAAACAGGAAGCACTGTCCTCATACTTTGCTCTTTTTCAAAATCGTTCTGGCTAAGACTTGTACATTTCCATATGGAACTGACAATTAGTTAGGTAATTTTTACAAAAAGCCTGCTGAGAATCTGCTAAGGACTGACTTGAATCTATAAATCAGTCTGAGTAGAAATGATGCCCTAACATTAGTATCAAGTCTTCCAATCTATGAATGTGGTTATCTCTATTTACTGAGGTCTTTTTAAGTTTCTCTTAGTAATGTTTTATAGTTAAGCATACAAATCTTACATATATTAGGCTAAATTTTTACATGAATAGCTCATGTTTTTTATTCTTTATAAATGGCATTTCTGTCCATTTCATTTTAATTATTGTGATTATTTAAACTTCCACTGATTTTTGCATACTGTCCTTGTATCCTACAATATTGCCAAATTCACTTATTTCTAGTAACTCAGGATTTGCTATATACACAATGACATCATCTGAAAATAAAGACTATTTTTTACTCCTTCCTTCCTAATCTGAATGTATTTTATTTCTTTTTCTGGACTTGATGTATTGACCAGAACCTCTAGTACAACTTTGACTACATTTGGTCAGAGTGAAAAACTATGCCTTTTTCCCAATCTTGGGTGGGAAGCATTCAGTCTTTCATCATTAAGTATGATGTTCAGTCTTTCATCATTAAGTATGATGAGGGTTTTATAGATGCTTTATCGAAGCTAGGAAGTTCCTTTCTCTTCCTAATTTGCTAAAAGTATTTACCACTGAACTCTGTCAAAGATTTTGCTACATCTATTGATAAAATCATGGTTTTTTCCTCTTATTCTGTCCGTACAGTAAATTATATTGTTTTTTATTTAAAAATCATACTCTGAGGATAAATTCCATTTGGTCATGTTTTATTGCCCTTTTTACATATTGCTGGATTTAATTTACAAACATTTAAAGATTTTTGCATTACATTTGTAGTGAATGTTGGTCTATAGTTGTCTCCATAATTCCTTTGATACTGCTAATGGTGTAATGCTAGCTTCTATTTTCTGAAGGAATCTAGATTATGATTTTTTTTCCATTAAATGTTTGCTATAATTTATCAGTAAAGCCATGTGGCTTGGTCTCTTTGTGGAAAGATTTTTAAATAAGAATTCAGTTTCATTAACAGATATGATTCTATTAAGATTTTCTACTACTTGTGTCAGTTTTTTTGTTTTTGAAGAAATTTTCCATTTATTTTAAGGTGTAGAATTTACTGGCATAAAATTCTTCGTAATATTCCCTTGTTATCTTTTAACATATATAGGATCTGTAATGATTTCAGTTCTTTTATTACTGATATTGGTAATTGTGTTTTCTTTCTTCTAGAATGTTCCTTCAAAATGTGAATGCTGTATGTTGCACTGACTTCTTCCTACCTTATCTAAAAGGCATGGCCATCACACCGGAACTCATTCAGGCAAATGAATGTTGTCCAAAATTGTCAAAATAAGCTGCACAGTTGCAGTAATCTTAAAATTCTTTCTTAAAATTGTTTTCAGAGCTAACTGAGCATCAGAAGAAAATTTGTCGTAGAAAAGCCATGTAATGTAAACTGTTCAAAGAAACCTTGGAGATGAGAAAATTAAGATGAGGAAACAGGCCCAGTGTGTTAAGTAAGTTGCTTAATGCTATAAAGCTTAATGGCAAAGCTGAATGACAGGACTTCTTGAAATGCTTTCTGATCTAATCTCTCTTCCTATGTTAGTTCCATGTGAACAGTTAGTATAAAAGCTTAGGCTAAGAGATATTAGACACTGCTGTTCCTCAAACTGCATTTTCGGTCTAAGTGTGGAGAGAAGGGAATAATAAGAATGTTCTCACTCCAGACAGAAATATCAAACACATAATTCTGAGATGTTCTCCAACTTATACATTACTGGTTTTTCTACTGAGGGTGTTTGTATTGATGTTGTTTTTCTCCTTTGGGTTTATCTACATTGTGGTTCTAATCAAAATAGGCAAAAAGCTACTGAAAAAGCATATATTTATAAGATATAATATGTATAAGATCATAAAAACACGAGTTTCTTCACTGTTATTAATAACAATGGCTTAAAAGCCACTTTTTTTTAAAACCTAAGTGTACACTGTGTAGGTCAGTAACCTATCTTATTCAAAAGATACAGCTCTTAAAGATTTCCATTGTTTTGTAAGTCAAATCCAACCCCAACCCATTACACATCATATTCTCCAGGTTTTCCTCTTATTTTTATCTGTTGCTATGTTCTGTTGCATTTAAACACTTAGCTGCACTTTTCTTTAGTTCTATACCACTCCCCATCCCAAACTCGCCCCAAAATACGGTATTTTCACAAAAGAACACATATTTAAGAGTCTTCTTTTACTTTCAACACCAATTATTCAAGACTTACTTGTGGCTGCTCCAGAGTTCAATCTGGTTTATCAATAATGTGACACTACAAATGCAGGGTTTGTTTTTTTCTTACTGACTTGCCTTTTACATTAAGAAATTCTGGAAGGGAGGAAATTCTGGAAGGGAGGAAGGGAAGGAAGGAGAGGAAGGTAGGTTCTAGCACACAACTTATATATAATGGCTTTTCTTTCTTCTTGAAGACATTCTTCACAGATAATTCTAGCTTCTTGCTCTAATTTGTACCAACTGTTTTCTAGGCCACTGGCATAGCTGTTAACCTTTTCTCTAAGACACCTTTTCACTAGTGTCTCAGAGATTTGGTTTCTTGGATCTCACTTCATCTTCTTTAACTTCTATTTCATTTTTCTGGGTACATATTCAATAACTTAAGAAAGGTAAATTTCCCAAGTCCTTAAATTTCTGAAAATGTCTTTAATTTGATCTCATACGTGAATAATCATTTAAACTGATATCAAATTCTAGGTTTAGGAATTCAGAACTTTGAATAAACTGCTCCACAGCTTTCTAATATCTACTGCTGGAGCTAAGAAATCCAATGCCAACAGACTCTATTCTTTTTAGGCAATTTTTTTCCCTGTCTAGCAGCTTTTAGGGCTTTCTTTCTACTCTTGGAATTTTAAAATTACAAAAGAAGTTGAAACTAAATGTTGATCTTTTTTCATCTAAACTTCTTGATTATCAGAATGCTCTTTCAATCAGAAGATTTGATTTTACAGGTGAGGAAAATTATCTACTATTTCACTGATTAGTTTTGCTTCTATTTTATCTATTACATCTCTTGAAATTTACTCTAGGCAGATATTACTCGCTGTATTTGTGCCCCAAATCTCTCCTTTTTTTGTACATTTTTCCTTACCCTTTGCTCTAACATTCTGAAGAAGATCCAAGAATTCAACATACTTTTTTCCTAACTGGTTGGCTAGGCTTTTTCACCAGCTAAAGTAACTGACTTCTGCATACCAGCTACAAAATTATTCAAATTCTGGTAGACCATCACAGTACTACATGTCATACACTTCACTGTTAAAACCTCAAATTTGTAAGTGCTACCATACCAATATTGGCTAGTCTAGCACCTCAGTTTTTCTTCAGACTACCTGCCCAAAAACTAAAAATATTTAGAACCTAGAGGACAATCCACAATTTTTTTTTAAAAGTTATCTGTAACACAAAACAAGGTAACAACTCAAAACCCAGTTGTTCAAGTCATACACTATACTTTAGAAAACTTTTCATCCTTCTCTCCATTATTCAGCTCTAAAGTTTTACTCAAAGAAAGCAGAATATAAGTAATTCTCGGAGCGCCTGGGTGGCGCAGTCGTTCACTGTCTGCCTTCGGCTCAGGGCATGATCCCAGGGTCCTGGGATCAAGCCCCGCATCAGGCTCCTCTGCTGGGAGCCTGCTTCTTCCTCTCCCACTCCCCCTGCCTGTGCTCCCTCTCTCGCTGGCTGTCTCTCTGTCAAATAAATAAATAAAAATCTTTAAAATATTTTTAAAAAAAGAATATAAGTAATTCTCAGTGGACTAGGTAAAACAGAGTTCAGGATCACTAAATTACTAAGTAAATGGTAAAGCATGGCTGGCAGATTAAGAAACATGAACTATGTGATATATTTACGAATATTTTAATCAAAGTAACAAATGTAAAAGTCAATTTCAAAGTTAATGACAAAAGTTTTTTTAATACTAAATAGTATTGTAGAAATAAAATGGTTTTTTTTTTTTTCAAAAAGATTTTATTTGAGAGACAGTATGTGTGTGAGAGAGGGGGAGTGCAAGCTTCAGCAGAAGGGGGAGAAACAGACCACCCGGCACAACGCAGGGCTCAATTCCAGGACCTGGGATCATGAGCTGAGCCAAAGGCAGACAGACGCTTACCCGACTGAGCCACCCAGGCACCCCTACAGGAATAAAATGTTTTAAAACATTTTGACCTGTACACATTCAAACTACATTTTTATTGATATTAAAAAGGTTTCCTCTGAAGATTTCTGAGATGATGAATAAAGGTTTGGGAGTCAACCAGAAATCACTCTTTAGAACACAATATTTAAAAATCGAATGGGGGGAAGGTGCCTGGGTGACTCAGTCACAGTTAGGCACCCAACTTTTGATTTCAGCTCAGGTCATGATCTCAGGGTCATGAGATGAACCCTGCGTCAGGCTCTGTGTTTAGCAGACAGTCTGCTTGAGATTGTCTCTCTCTCCCTCTGTCCCTCCCCCCACTCATGGGTGCGCTCTCTCTAAAATAAATAAAATCTTCAAAATAAATGAATATTGAATGGAATTAAGCTAGTCCATATAAGAAAGGAAAAAGAGGAATGCAGAAATAAAAGAGGAAATTAAATTCACCTTAGATTAACTTTTTCTCTGAAAGTTTGTTTTCACAACAAAAAAACCCCTAGATCTAAAGAATATGAATACGTAAACTTCCCTGCGCCAGTCTGATTGAGAGCAGAAATTAACAGCACAAAGTAAAATCTCTACACTTTCAAGTCACCTGTAAATACTCAAACCAGAAACAAACTGCCTGAATATGAGACTGTTTGCTCCCAATGTGTCCTGAGGACACTTAGCAGTGTCCTAAAGGCTAATTAGGTCTTCAGGGTTTCTACAGATAGTTCTTTATGCAAAAGGACACGCCTTCAGAGTCTGCCAAGCTCTTCTTAAGTCACCTTCTAGTGAAACAAAATTGAGAAATAAAGATTTCTTGGGGTGCCTGGGTGGCTCAGTCGGTTGGGCATCTGACTCTTGATTTTGGCTCAGGTCATAATCTTGGGGTTGTGCGATAGAGCCCCACATCAGACTCTACTCCATGCAGAGTCTGTTTGGGATTCTCTCTCTCCCTCTCCCTCTGCCCCTCGCCCCTCTCCCCTGCTCACGCTCTCTACCTCTAAAATAAATAGGGGCGTCTGGGTGGCACAGTCATTTAGCATCTGCCTTTGGCTCAGGGCGTGATCCCGGCATTCTGGGATGGAGCCCCACATCAGGCTTCTCCGCTGGGAGCCTGCTTCTTCCTCTCCCACTCCCCCTGCTTGTGATCCCTCTCTCGCTGGCTGTCTCTCTCTGTCAAATAAATAAATAAAATCTTAAAAAATTTTAAAAAAATAAAATTTAGAAAAAAAATTAAATTAATTAAAAAAAAAGATCTGTCTTTCATCTACATTCAATCTAGAAAAGTTTACCAATTTTATCAGAAACATTCAGAATTATACTGGTTTTATCAACAGTAAAAATTAGCTGAATCTGAGTTTTCACTCAAACTTCGAACTATTCCCCCATTAGTCCTCTGCTTAAACTACCTAAAGTAGCATCTTGCACTAGCCACTTTTCCAAGTTATCATGCCAACTTACAACTAAAGTCTCAACTTTGAGCAAATCACCCCAACAGAGTATACATTTCCTAGTCCAGCCAGGTTAGCCAACAGACAACAAAGTCACAATGGCCTAGAATAATTTAACACAATAAGAAGTGAACATGGAATTGCGAGACAAAAATGAGGAGGAGGAGGAAGAGGAGGATGGGAAAAGAATACCTATCTATGTATTGGACAAGCCCAGTTTTACCTAAAATCATTCTATAAACATAAATGTAACATTAATCTTGTAAAACCTATGTAAGGAAGGCAATTAAAAACATGACTCTCAAGCATGACTACTTGAGATCAACTCATGGTTTTGTTACTT
Organism: Ailuropoda melanoleuca; assembly: GCF_002007445.2. NCBI lineage: Eukaryota > Metazoa > Chordata > Mammalia > Carnivora > Ursidae > Ailuropoda > Ailuropoda melanoleuca. The sequence continues at coordinate 91,238,168 of NC_048221.1, forward strand.
TACCTGCTGCTGTGTGGCCTTAAGCCTATGTTACTGAAGGTCCCTCTACCTCCTGTTTTCTCATCTATACAACAGGGAAAGTAAACCTCTCTCATGAAGCTATTGTAAGGATTAAAAAGATTAATGTATGTGAAGTGCTTAGAATGGTGCCTGGCACATGTTAAATGCCATGGAAGTATTTGTTGTGATTATTTATGAAAATAAATGGAGTGACTGGTAACTACTGAGTTTTCCCAAAGGTAAAGCCTTTAAAATTATCCAAGTAGTTGTCTACTACTCCAGCTATGAGCTCCTACTAGCTTATTCAGTCAACAGCTATTTAGTCAGCATTTGCTTTATGCCAGGCATTGCACTTATGCTTCTACTGTCAATGCCTTAATTCCTTTATTGGTGAAAATGTCCTTAAACAGCCTCTTGTTATTATTAAAGCTTGCTGTGTTGCATGCCATACCTAACTATAAATCAAGTATTTATCCTTGATACTATTCTTAGTTACTTCCCTCTCCTTTTTCCCATTAAAAAAAACCTGTTAGTAATGGAAAATTTCAGACACATACAATAGTTTAATGAATCAAATAGTTTAATGAATTCCATATACCTATTATCCAGCTTCAACCAGCTTCAATTAACACATGAGAAATCTTATTTTATTTACACACCCATTTCAATTATTTTACACCAAATCCCAGACATACCATTTCCTTGTAATTGACCAGTATTTATCTCTAAAATATTTTTTTTAAAACATCACAATAACATTACTTGAAAAAAATATTCATAAATTAATAATTAACTCCTTCATATTAAATAATCGTGCTCCAATTTCCCCAAGCAGCACAAATGACTTTACAGGTTTTCTGAATCCTGCCTGATTTGGCAAAGAGGCAATGTGTCAATAAAATGAAGGTGACCTTGTAACAGTAACAGCTTCATTACAGTAGTAAGAGATGAAAGCCAGAATGTCAGCAGGCCAAGAAATTAGCAGAAATAAGGAAACAGAGATAACTATATATGCTCTTTTNTTTTTTTTTTTTTTTTTTTTTTTGAGAAGCTCAAGTATGAGAAAAAGTGAAAGGTACGTGCAGGATCAGAATCACAGCATAGCTGGTTATATGTGTAAACTGAAGAGAGATGAAGAGGCTGAAGACATAGAAGACACAGGAAAAAAACAGAGAAACAAAATAAGGTCCTAGAGATGAAGTTAAAAGTACAAGAGGCTGACCCTGAATAAGAGAGCTATAACACAAATTCTGACACTGATGGAAGGAGTTCATTAAGTATGAATGGGACTGGGAAAATCAGCAGGCAGGGGTGGAAGGTGGAAGTGGAGGCATGTGAAGGCTAACACAAAATGTTTCCAGTTTTCTTAAGAATCAGGAGAGAAAGCACTAATTAAAAGCAGAGTACTGGAAGGGATTATGTAGGGGATTTGGACAGAATGTTGAAGAACTGGATGGAATTTAAGGAGATTTGGGGGGGAAAAAAAAACACAACAAACAGACCAGACAGGTAAAGAATTAATTAGCATTCAAATCTTAAACAGTTTTCAAAGCCATTTTCAAGCATCACCCCTTCCACGAAGTTTTGTTTTGTTTTGTTTTTCTTTTTTGAAAGAGAGAGGGAGAGAGAGAATCTTAAGCAGGTTCCACACCCAGAACAGAACCAGGCAAGGGGCTTGATCTCACTATCAGGACCGTGAGATCATGACCTGAGTGGAAAGAGTTAGATGCTTAATGGACTGAGTCACCCAGGCGCCCCTCCATGAAGATTTTCTTAATGTCCTTAACCAAAAGTAATTGTCCCTCCTTAGAACCTTTGTTTTTATTTCTCATAATGGTTTACTTGTACTGTAATAATTTCTCCCAATAGCCAGACTGTAAGCACTTTGTGGGTGCTTATCTGTATATCACAGGGCCAAAGACAATACCTTACAGGATATAATTTAGATTCTTCTTACCTTTTTAAAAAAAGCACGCTTTTAAATACTGAAACAACAAAACAGTAACTACTTGAAGAGTTAAGAAGACCACTCAAGGCAAAGACAATTACATAAGGCCTCAGTAAGAACACAGAATTGAGGTGCGTCTAGGAGGGAAGAGAAGGCATGTCATCATCTTTACCTGAACAGGGAAGTGTAAATAGTGAAATGCCTCAAGGATTAGTTTTAACATCTTATCTATAATGGTAGCTATTCACAGATAACAATAAGCTCTTCCAATAATGAAGAGGTGTCTTAAACGAGCAAAAAAAAAGTTTACTGCAACATGTGGATAAGGGGCAAAGTAGTGGTTTTAATGTGGACAGGTTCACTTTGGGGAAATGCATCCAAACCGTGTATAAAATTGGTAAAAGCACATTTTATTCTAGTGAACCAAAGAAGGAACAGAAAAATCCAGATAAGATTCATAGCTGGTTGAACAATCACTGACAAGTACAGATCTTTAGTGACAAGGCTCAACAGCTTCAAAGAAGCATAAATTAAGTCCTCAGAAAGAAGACAGTTCTGATGATAAAACTGTACGGGGCAGCTTTAATAGTGTATGAAATCTACTTCAGATACTTACCACCCATTTTTTAAAAACGTGGCCTTTGCCATTCTAGATATGCGTCCCCTTAGGGACCTCTTTCCTTGGCAAAGAAACAAAAACTAACTTCCTAAGACCCCTTTCCTGTTGTAATCCCAAGAGCCAATTCCAACTCTATTTGCAGTCTGAAGCCCAGCTAATTACAGATTTCCAGACCTCCTTTTTGCCCACTAGCAACTGGAGAAATAATTATGTCACATATTCAAACTAAACACTAAGTGGCAAGGCACGATTTTGAGCAGAATCCTTTCAATTCTAAAGAAACTATAAAACTGACACAGTAACTGCGCCAGAGACAAGAATTATAGAACTAGATTAACACGCGGGGCACCAGTATGGAACTACTCTAATCTTGATCGTATTTCAGAGGTAGGTCAGACACTGACAGAAGTGACAGTTCTCCAATCCAGAAGACCACAACAGTCTGTAACAGGGTTCAGTATACTTTTTCTGTAACGGGCTAGGTAGTAAATATTTTAGCTTTGTGTCCCGTATGGTCTCTGTTACAACTATTCAATTCTGCCACTGTCACATGAAAACAGCCATAGGCACTATGTAAGCAAATGGGCACAGCTGTATTCCAACAAAAATTTATTAACAGAAACTAACGGCAGGCAGTAGTTTACCAACCCCTATGTTTACCAAAACATAGGGAAATAAGCCAATAAGCCAAGTAAGTCATAATTAGGTTTGGCTTTGGTCAATATGCTGATATAACAATTTATCCCCATGTTTAAAACAGAAACATACATACACCTACATATGATCATAATTACACAAGAAATTCATTTTAAAAAGCCTGGGAGGAAAGAGTGAAATAAAATGTAAACAGGAGTTGGGATGGCAGAATTACAGGTAACTCGTCTTAGAGCATGACCATTTAAACATTTTTTTTAATTACAGAAGTCACAAAATGTAAGATAAAATAATTAATAATTTCAGCTTATTATTACGGCTATAAAGAAAATAAACAGGGTACTATTCATGATAGAGAGAATCTAAGCAGCGGAGAGAGAGAAAACATCTCCCAACAGGTGATATTTATGCTGACACCCGAATAAACAACAAAGTCAGTCAAATAAAGAACTGACAGAACAGCATTCTACCCAGATCTCATAAGCAAGCAGAGATGCTGAGGAGAATGAAACGGACACGCGTTTTGGGAAAAGAAAGGAGACCTACGAAACATAAAGAGCAACTGGGAAAATGGTTTTAGCAAGACACAAAGGAAGTGACACTTCATTGCAAGGTAAGATGTCTCCGAACAAGAAGAACCAGCTACTTCAAACAGGGACAGAAAGGGCAAGGAAGATTCAGAATGGTTTAGGGATTCTGGGATCTCATGATGGCATCTAAATTTATCAAAGGTCCCTACTCCAATTCTAAAGATCTCTCCCTTACCCAATCATAGCCCTTCCACACAAGAGACTTTATGATTTTTATTTAATCTCCCTGGTCCTCTGACTGATCCTTAAATCAAGAATTTCTAAAACTGGGGGCGCCTGGGTGGCACAGCGGTTAAGCGTTTGCCTTCGGCTCAGGGCGTGATCCCGGCGTTATGGGATCGAGCCCCACGTCAGGCTCCTCTACTATGAGCCTGCTTCTTCCTCTCCCACCCCCCCGCTTGTGTTCCCTCTCTCGCTGGCTGTCTCTATCTCTGTCGAATAAATAAAATCTTTAAAAAAAAAAAAAAAAAGAATTTCTAAAACTGTCATTTTCTTTCTTTATGTTCTCTAGTACAGTCAGAAATAACCAGACCAACCACACTTTTTATACTCTTCATTCCCCTGAGAAACATCTTTTGCAATAGCTACTTGGTCTATGGAAGTTTTGCCTTCAACATTTTTTGTTACCAAAGGATAAATAAATCAGCTGTTTACTTGAAACTCTGTTCATCTGAAAAACTTCTGTTGGGTTGTTCCACTAAGATTCAAGGGTTGATTTGTAACTACAGCATAGTGCAGATAATATAGAGCAGCTCTATTAAAAAAAAATTTCCCTACTCTGATAACTTAAAAAGACTTTAAGTCAAATTCATTACCCACTTTAAATAGTTAAGGACTAGCTTTGCTATCTACAGAGATATATAGAGGAGTACGATTTATATACATACATATATAGGTATGCGTAAATAAAAGAAATTCTTGATAACAAGAATATCTGACTTACAGTGTGAGCACATTTCCAAAGGATAACTTGCCTCATTTCCCTGGAGAAAGAAATAAATAATAATTAGTCACAAAATTGGCACAAATTTCTTTAAAAGGTTAAATACTTTGAGTCACAAAACATAGGGAAATAAGTAAAAAAAACCAAAGTAGCTAGATCTATAAATTACAGTTTTTTGATATGAAAAAAATTATACAATAGGACAGAAAGAGCTCTTGAATCAAATAGGCCTGAGCCATGTGACTTACACAAACATTTGAGTAAAATTTATTTTAAATATTTTTAATGCCCTAAATATGTTGTATACCAAATTGTAACACACTGGAAACTATCAAGGCTCTAAATGAATTCAATTTGGGACAGAGCTCAGAAAAAGCTTCTCCTGCCACCTCTATTTAAATGAAGAGTTTCCTGAGACTTGTAAAGCTCTTAAAAAAGAAAAAACCAAAAACATTTATAACTGCGCTGATGATGAGGGAACAGAAGGCAAGCTGAGGACAAAGCAGAAACTGACACCCCGTAACTCCCCCCCCACACACACACCATGGGATGTACCTGACATTCCTCAGGCACTCCTGGCTGCCCTAAAGGACAAAGAAATAGTTAACCTATAGAGACCACAATCCTGCAAGACTTAAGTCTCCCTCAGTTTACGAATGTTTTAGCAGTTTACAAGAACAAAGCATTTCTACCAATAACCTAGCTTCCGGAAGGGAATGCAAATACAATTAAATGTCCTTATAATCTGCAGCCTCCAGGAAGTTCCCAACTATCTTCGTGTTAATGCCTTACCAGAGGGGTAAACAACCTTAACTTGACAATGGCAAGGCCTCCCGCACCCTGTAAGTCTTCTTTAACATACAAGTCCTTTCTCAACCTCCCTCTTTCCTTACCTTTCCCCAACCCCATAGTATATAATCAGCCACCCCTCACAACACGGGGCAGCAGCTCTTTCTGCTGTCCTGTCCCCGTGTTTTAATAAACCACCAATTTTGCACCAAAGACGCCTCAAGAATTCTTTCCTGGTCGTCGGCTCCGGACTCCACCCCACTGAACCTCACGTATATTCCCCGACCTCATAACTGATAGGCCAATTCAAGTTTTTTTCTTGAGAAGTTTTATTTCATGTATAAACTCCACATTGATATAACTTATCTGAATTTCTGATTTATAAAATATATAAAACGACCCATCTGTTTTCTAAACAGGATTCCACTTGAATCTTTCTAAGGAAAAAAGCGCTCTAGAAAAACTACAGACCTGGCCCAAAGCCTACTAATTCTTAATGAACTGAGCCCAGGGAGGTCAAGAACCTGGTGGATTTGATTAGTAATAAAACCAGGAGTAGTTCTAAATCTAAAACAGTAAAAACTCCAAGTACAACAGACTCACATGAGGTAAAAATCACGAAGATCTTTTAAAAGGTCTACAGAATTTAGGGGCACCTGGGTGGCTCAATCGGTTAAGCATCCAACTCTTGATTTCGGCTCAGGTCATGATCTCAGGGTTGTGGAGTCAAGCCCTGCATCTGGCACTGGGCTCAATGTAGTAGAGCCTCTTTGTCCCTCTCCCTCTGCTCCTCCCCACTCCCATCTCTAAAATAAATACATAAAATCTTAAAAAAAAAAAAAGTCTACAGAATTTAAAATAATGTAAATTGAGCTTTTAAAATTTAGTGATAAAATCAGAATAGCATGCATCCTATATTCATTCCATTTACCTAATCTTGACCCTATCTACCAATGTGTACAATAGGATTAACATATGACTATACTTAAAAGAGCCTAAGAAATTATTGATTAACAGTCTGAAAAAAAAATTTTAGTCTGGCTCATTAGCTTTTAAACTCCTAAAAGTATCTTATACTATGTAAATGAGGTTTAACAAAGGTTACCAGTAAATTAGCATCCTCAATTCTTATGTCACCAATAATTAGTCTTTCCCTTGAAAATTATAGCAGATAACTGCAATTTTCCAGAACTGGTTAATTCTAGGCTACTTTAAATTTCAAATATATATTAAAATAGAAGAAATAGCAAAAATTAATAAAACTGGATAGTAATGACCAGAGATGGCATTCTTGCTTATTCCGCCCCTTACTTGATTTAAGATTCTTACATGATTCTTATCTTTTACCGCCTCACATATTTCATGCCTAAATTCTTAAAATACACTCCTTAAAATTATTTTTTATTTTTTAAGATTTTATCTATTTATTTGACAGAGAGCAAGTGAGCAAGCACAAGCAAGGGGAGCGGCAGGCAAAGGGAGAGGGACAGGGAGAAGCAGGCTCTCTGCCACGCAGAGAGGCCAGTGCGGGCCCAATCCCAGGACCCCAGGATCATGACCTGAGCCAAGGTAGACGCTTAAACGACTAAGCCACCCAGGCACCCCTTAAAATACATTTAAAAAAAAAATCTCACTCTACCCCAAGAATAAATATGTTTCTTGAGAGGCTCTCAAAAGAATACAATAATACTTTGGATTGTCATTCTGAGTTGGGTTGGGTGTTTCTGTTTGGTTTGTTTTGGCTTGGGTTTTTTTAACGATAATGATTATAATTGTCTTAAAAATGAGGGTACAGGGCACCCGGCTGTTTCAATCAGTAAAACATGCGACTTTTGATCTCAGGGTCCTGAGTTCAAGCCCTACAATGGGTGTACAGATTACTTAAATAAATAAATAAAACTTGAGGGCAAAAAGGTTATATGGTATTTCAGGGAGAATTCTGAAACTAGGTCCTTGTTTCTTCAACCCACTGACCTTTATAATGTTAACAATTCTTTATAAATGATACCATCCATCCTCTATATCATTCCCAGCTAGCCAGCATCCACAAAACCCAAGGACCAGGCCAGCTGGAGCCCTTCGGTGCTTATCCACTAACAATGAATGCCTCATCTGTCTTCCTAACTTACAACCCATATATCCAAAAGATTACTTCAACTTCAACCTGTCTAATCTTGTGCCCAGCAAAAATATCTTTCAAATATCAAGGCAAAATGCTTTCCCCAGACAACCAAAAGCTAAAAGAATTAAGCTCCAATACAAATGCACTGTAAGATATGTCACAAGAAATTCTTTGGGCAAAAGAAAAATTATAATAAATGGAAATTGGATCTAGACCAAGATATGAAGATCACCAGAAATGGTAAACATGTTATGTAAATAGAAAAGACTTTTTTCTCATTTTTAAATGTCTTTAAAATATAACTGTTTAACACAAACATAATAAAAATGTATTCTGGGGCGTATAACGTGTACTACAGAAGTAAAATGTATGACAGAAATGTAAGCACAAATGTAAGACAGAAAAATGATGTATGTTGTCAAGATCATACACTATGAGGGAAACATAATATTTGAAAGTAGAGCATAATGCTAAAAATGTATATTATAAGCCCTAGAGCAATCACTTTCTTTTTTTTTTTTTTAAAGATTTTATTTATTTATCTGAGAGAGAAAGAGCGAGAGAGCACAAGTGGGTTGAATGGCAGAGGGAGAAGCAGACTCCCCACTGAGCAGGGAGCCTGATGCAGGGCTCGATCCCAAATCCCCGGGATCATGACCTGAGCTGAAGGCAGATGCTTAACTGACTGAGCCACCCAGGTGCCCCAGAGCAATCACTTTCTAATAAAAAAGATAAATAAAATGGTATATCATAAAGAATACTCAATCCAAAGGGAGGCAGATAAATAGGAAAAAAAAGAAACAAATATCAAATGTGGAAAAAAATTTGAAGTAAAATAGCAGGATGACGGATTTAAATCCAAACTTCTGAAAACGATACGATGTTAAGTTTATCACTTTAACAACTACAGTTAAAAAGATGCAACTGTAGGGGCGCCTGGATGGCTCAACTGGTTAAGCATCCAACTCTTGATTTTGGCTCAGGTCACAATCTCGAGGTCCTGGGAGTGAGCCCCACGTCAGGATCCCCGCTCAGCAGGAAGTATGCTTCTCTCTCCCTCTCCCTCTGCCCCTTGCTCACACTCGCATGCAGGAGGTCTCTCTCTAAAATAAATATTAAAAAAAAGAAGATGCAACCGTATGCTATCTACAAGAAGCCTACTTTAAAAAGAGGTTAGAGCTAGGTGAGCCCTTCACCCTTCACTGGAATCTGATGCTATCTCTAGGTAGATGGTGTCAGAACTGAGCTGAATTATAGGATGTCCAGCTGATGTCCAGAAATTGGTGGATATGTGAGGAACTACCACCACCACACTATAATTAGTCTACAAACACACACACAGGAACACAGTTTCAAAATAAATGAAATTAAACACTTAAAGAAGGGAAAGGCAAACAATCATTTTGGAGATTTTAATATTTCCCTCACAGTAACTGACAGAAAACAAAAACAACAACAAAAAATCAACAACACGCTATCAACCAACATGTCCTAAACCAGCAGAATATTCTTTTCCAATGCACATGGAACAATCACAGAGACATTATTCTGAGCCTTAAAAAGTCTCAATAAACTCAAAAGGTCTAAAATCATACAGAATATATCCTCTCATTAGGATGTAATTAAACTAGAAAGGTATTTGGGAATATTCAAATCTGGAAACAAAGCACAATTCTAAATAATAACCCATGAGTCACAGAGGAAATGACAAGAGAAATCAGAAAATATTTGAATAAAATGAAAACAGAACCTATCAGAATTGACGGGATACAGGTTAAGCAGCGTTTTAAGGAAAATGCTGTTACAAGAGAAGGTCCAAAACACAATGATCTGTTCCCCAAGTAAAAAGCTAGAAAAAGAGTAAGTTAAACCTAAAGCAAGAAAAAACAAGAAAGAAAAAAAATGAGAAATTAATAAAACAGAAGTGGATAAACAGAAGAAAAATCAATAAAGACAAAAACCCATTTTTTGAAAAGGTCAATAAGTAAACCCCCAGGCAAATCAACACAAACCCTATAGACATTAAAAGAAAAATAAAGGAATTTTCTAAACAAAGTTATAAAAACAAATTTTATAATTCAGATGAACGGACAAGTTTCTTGTAAGACAGTATATGACAAGACAGACTCAAGATAAAAGAGAAAAGCTGAACAGCTCTACAGCTGTTAAAATACACTAAATTTGAGTTTAAAACTTTTCTAGAAAGAAAACTACAGACCTAGATGGCTTCACTGGTTGATTTGATCATATATTCAAAGTAAAAAACATGCCAACCCTACACAAATTCTTTCAGAAAGCAGAAGGGAAAGGAATAGTTCTTAACTCAATGAGGCCAATACTACCCTCATACCAAAATCAGACAATTAACACCCAGACATATTACTATATGTGGCTAAAAGTGAAAATGTTTTGTAATTCAACATTACAAAAAAGAAAACTGTACACCCATACTTCATGACAATGGATGCAAAGAGCTTTAACATTTGAGCAAATCCAGAATAAAATTTTAAAAAAATAAAATTTCATGACCAACTGAGGACCTATCCCAGCAATGTAAGGTTGGTTTAATGTTCCAAATCAATGTGATTCACTACACTAACTAAAAAAGAAAAAACATATGATCATCTCAAAAAATACAATAAAAGCATCTGACAAATTTCAACACCTACTCATGAAAATAAGAACCACAATCCAGCAAGCAAAGGATCTTCCTCAATCTATAAAGGCTATCTACAAAAAGCCTAGAGCTAACGTCATACTTAACATGGTGAAAGACTAAAAGCCTTCTCCCTCAGATCAGGAACAAGATAAGATATATGCACCAGCGCAATCAGGCAAGAGAGAAGAAATAAAAGGCATACAGATTGGAAAGAGGAAGTTAAACTGCCTTTACTTGCAGATAACTGACTATGTATGAACATAAATACTAAACAAACTACAAAACTATCAGAACTAATAAATTAATGAAGCAAAGTCACCCAATACCAGGTGTATACAAAAACCAAATGCATTTCCATATAGCTCTAACTCAGTAGCCAAACAATTTGAAAAAGAAGGAACAATGTGGAAGGAGTTACACTATCTGACTTAAAGAATTATTATAAAGCTAGAGTTGTTAATAGAGTGATACTGGTGTAAGACTAGACATAAAGATCAATGCCAACAGAATAAAATGGAAAGCTCATATAGTTAAGTGTTTTTGACAAAGGTGTCCCGGTAGTTCAGTAGGGGAAAAAAACCACCTCTGCAACAAATGATGCTAAAACAAATGAGTATCAACATTAAAAAAAGGAAAAGACAAAACACTTGAGTAGATATTTTATAACAAAAGATAAAGACACAGCAAATAAGCAAGATGAAAAGATATTTCACATCATTAGACATCAGCAAAATGCAAATTAAAACTACAATTAGATACCACAATACTTGCAACTAGTATATATATGCCTAGAATTTAAAAACTGACATACCAAATGTTGCTGAAAATGTAGAACAAATGGTTATGTGCTGGGCAGAATTCTAAGATGGCCCCCTCTGAAACTCCCAGCCCTAGGTATACAAACATCTTTTACCAGTTATTCAAATACGAATCTAGGTACTGGCTCAACAGGATTTTGCACACGTAATTAAGGTTCCACATCAGCTGACCTCAGGATAACATTATCAGGGTGGGTCTGTTCTAATCATAAGCGCCTTTTAAAAGCAAAGAGGGGAAGTCAGAGATTCAAACCATGAGAAGAATTCAAGATTAGGGAGCACACCACATGCCACTGAGTGCAGGCAGCTTCTAAGGGCTGAGTGTAGGCTCCAGCTGACAGTGAACAAGGAAACAGAGACCTCAATCCTACAACAGCAAGAAACTGAATTTGGCCAACAACCTAAATGAGCCTGGGAACAGATTCTCCCCCAAAACCTCCAGACAAGAGCTCACTCTGGCCAACACCTGGATTTCAGTCTTTTGATTCCCTCAAGAGAGACCCCATTTGAACTTCTGACTTAAGAAATAACTATGTGCTGTTTTAAGCCACTAAGTTAGTGGTAATTTGTAACACAGCAACAGAAATTAACACCCAGACATATAGTATATGTGGCTAAAAGTAAAAATGTTGACATAACGTGTTGGTGAAGATATGGAGCAAATGAAATTTTTATACATTGCTGGTGTGAACCCCAAATGACATAGCCATTTTGGAAGAGTTTGATGGATTCTTAATAGCAAGTTTAATATAACATTCAGAAATGAAAACATGTCCAATGCAAAGATTTGTACACATATGTCCACAGAAGCTCTGTTAACAGCCCAAATAAGAAACAACCTAAATGTCCATCAACTGTCAAATGGATAAACTATGGTATATCCAGACAATGGAGTACTACTCAAGAAAAGGAAAAGACAACTGATACACCCAACAACATAAATGAATCTCAAAAGCAGTGAAAGAAGCCAGATACAAAAGGTTACATGCTGCATGATTCCATTTATAAGTACTACAAGAGGCAAACTAAAGTTACCAAAAGATCAGGGGTTGCCAAGGGTTAAGAGGGTCAATGAAAAGGGGTATCAGGTAACATTTTAGGGTGACAGAAATGTTCTACACATCTTGATTGCTGTGGTGCTTACAAAACTATACATTTGTCAAGACACATTAACTATACACTTAAAATTGGTTTATTTTATTATATGTAAGTTACACCTCCATAATGATTTTTTTTTCAATTTGTTTGAGACCATGCGTGCATGCATGTGTTCACAATCAGGTGGGGGGGGGAGAGAGAATCTCAAGCAGATTCCCCACTGAGTGTGAAGCCCCACAAAGGGCTTAATCTCACAGCTCATGAGATCACAACCTAAGCTGAAACCAAGAGTTGGACGCCCAACTAACTGCGCAACCCAGGTGCCCCTAAAGCTTATTTTTATTTTATTTTTTTAAAGATTTTATTTATTTGACAGAGATAGAGACAGCCAGAGAGAGAGGGAACACAAGCAGGGGGAGTGGGAGAGGAAGAAGCAGGCTTGCAACGGAGGAGCCTGATGTGGGGCTCGATCCCAAGACTCCGGGATCACGCCCTGAGCCGAAGGCAGACGCTTAAGGACTGAGCCACCCAGGCGCCCCTAAAGCTTATTTTTAAAAACTCAGCAGGAGTCTCAAATAAAATGGAACTGCTTCATGAATCCCTTTTTCTTATTTGAAATATCTCATCACTTTCTTTAAAATAATAAATTTCCTGTCATACTATTATTCACAATTCAAGTATATGGACTTGTTTTTATAACCCACATGCTCATTTCAAGGTAGCAAATTACGTATTTTTTAGATTAATTTTACAATATCCTGAGAAACCAGAAACTTACAGTAATCTTGATCCTTATAATTCTTTTCATCCTTTACTTAATCCACTCCTCAGATCTTAAATTCCATGAAGGCGGTGACTGTTTTATTATCTTTTGACATCCCTCGCCAGATTTAACATTGTCCTAAATTTATGCAAGGAAGTACTTTATAGGTGCATGTAAAAATCCAGATAGCCTAAAGGAACTTGGTTTAAGTGGAATGTTAAGCATCAATGTATTACACAATATACTGAGATTAAGGACATATTAAGAGATTTGATAAATTCCTAAAAGTTCAGTTATTAAAGAACTTTAGATTTCTGCTTTCCTTAATGCTCATTTTCATAATGAGTATCTATTAAGCATCTGGATCTCTATACACTTTAAATAAGCAAGCAGTACTCTAATACGTAAGTAATATTTATAGTTCCCAAGAAGAGCCTATAACCAAATACGACAATGTTGTCACCTCTTAGTCTCCTAAAGATAAATGTCTACATATTCTGACAGCAGGCCCTTTGAAAATAGCCTAAACTTTACAGTATGCATTTATAAAATTTATTTTTATTCTCTCACATCCAGACATTTCAAGATCAAAGTAACTCTAAACAAAATGGGATAAAAGAGCTCCAAAAATACTTTCATTTCTTTGCCAGAAAATTTCTTTAGAAATTATATTCCAGGGGCGCCTGGGTGGCACAGCGGTTAAGCGTCTGCGTTCGGCTCAGGGCGTGATCCCGGCGTTATGAGATCGAGCTCCACATCAGGCTCCTCTGCTATGAGCCTGCTTCTTCCTCTCCCACTCCTCCTGCTTGTGTTCCCTCTCTCGCTGGCTGTCTCTCTAATAAATAAATAAAATCTTTAAAAAAAAAAAAAAAGAAATTATATTCCTGTTCCTCCTGATTTAATGTATATCAAAATTGATAATCATAAAAGGTAACTTAAAAATACCAAATAATACAGACTTGAAAAAAAAGTTAGAATCCAAATGTCTTCATCTGCTGAAAGACAAAGTTTGCCAACTTCCCACAGTTAATGTTAATTTTTATAAGGAAATCAATTTCTACGGTAAAATCACTGACCATCTTAATACCTGTTCTAGGACAGAAATTCCTACTCTCAGAAGTATAAAACAAGGTGTGAAACTGTGGATGGGTAAATCTGGGTGAAAGGAAGTAAAAAGATCAAAGGACAGAAGTAGACTTTGGAGGACAAGTCTCTGTATAAAGCTGAGTTCACAAGTACACCTACCCCTAGACACTGACTTCTCCATACAGGAAATAAGAAAGTTTGACTAGATGATTTCAAGGGGTCCTTCCAGTTGTATTTTTTGTTTGTTTTACTACTAATGAAGATGCTAGACATATTTAAATATAGAAGGGGAGGAAGGGAAAAAGGGAAATGGAACACAGGCATGGAATGTCAAACTCCTTAAAGCATACTGTTGGTCCCAGAGACAAGTTTCCCAAACAGAGTATGCTTAACTTTATATTTTGTTCTTTTGTAGGCCAGCACAACAATCAGTATAAGAAAAGAAAAGGCAGGGACAGCTGGGTGGCTCAGACAGTTAAGCATCTGCCTTTGGCTCAGGTCATGATCCCAGGGTCCTGGAATCAAGCCCCCCACAACAGGTTCCCTGCTCAGAGGGGAGCCTGCTTCTCCCCCTCCCTCCGCATCCCCTGCAAATAGGGAGGGGTTTTTTTTTTTCTTCCTTTCCAATCTGTATGTCTTTATTTTTTTTTCTTGCCTTATTCCAGTGGGTAGAACTTCCATCACTATGTTTAAAGAGTGGTGAGAGCAGGTATTTACCTTAATGATCTTATAGGAAAAGCATTCAGTCTTTGCCATTAAGTATGTTACCTATCAGTTTTTATAGATATTCCTTACCCAACTGAGTTAGTTCCCCCTATATATATCTATTTTTATTTTTTTAAGGAAACTACGAATGGGTCCTGAATTTTAATTAAATGCCTTTTTCCATCAATTTATGTGATCATGTGATTTTTCTTTAGCTGTTAATACAGTGGATTATTTATACTGAATTTCAAAGAGTGAACCAGCTGTGAATCCCTGCAGTGAGACATATTTGGTAATGGTATTCAATTTTTTTTTCCCATACTGAACTCTTTTTACTCTTTTCTTAAAATTTTTGCATTACACTGATATGAGAAATTTGATAGTTTTTGTACTGTTTTTTGGGGGGTATCAAGGTAATGGGGCCTATTCAAATTATCTATTTCATATTGGGTGAAGGGTGGTAGTATGTATTTTTCAAGGAACTGGTCTATTACATCAAAGTTGTCAAAATTATGTATGAGTTGTTCATTGTATCTCCATATTATCTTTTCCATGTTTGAAGGGTCTATGGTGATACTCTACACATCATTCCTGATACTGATAATTTGTTTCTTCTTGTAATCCTCCCAGTTTTGCTAGAGGTTTGTCAATCTATGGATCTTTCTAAAGAACCAGCTCTTTATTTCATTGACTTTCTGGTTTTTGTCTTCAATTCCACTGATTTCTGCTTTTATCTTTATTTCCTTCTTCTTTGCTTTGGATAGATTTTGCTTCTTTTTTTAAAGATTTTATTTACTTACTTGAGAGGGAGCAAGAGTCATAGTGAGAGAGCACAGAGGGAGAGGGAGAAGCAGACTCCCTGCTGAGCTGTGAGCCCAACGTGGGGCTAGATCCCAGGACCCCAGGATCATGACCTGAGCCGAAGGCAGACGCTTAACCAACTAAGCCACCCAGGCACCCCTTGATTTTGCTTTTTTTTTCTTCCTCAGGTTCTTAAGATGGGAGCTCAAGATTATTTACACTTTTTTCTCTTTTCTAATATGTGCACTTAGTGCTATAAGTTTCCTTCTCAGCACTGCTTTACCTACATCCTACAAATTTCAATGGGTTGTTTTGTTTTTTTTTTAAGATTTATTTATTTGAGAGAGAGAGAAAAAGAGAGACAGCACAAGCAGGGGCAGGTGCAGAAGGAGAAGCAGGCTCCCCACTGACGAAGGAGCCCAATGTGGGACTTGATACCAGGACCTGAAGATCATGACCTGAGCCGAAGGCAGATAACTTAACCAACTGAGCCACCCAGATGCCCTCAATGGATCATATTCTTATGGTTTTTTCTCTACAGTTAATTCTCCAGTGTGTGAAACAGAGAAAATACTTATTTTTTTTTAAAGATTTTATTTATTCACTTGACAGAGACAGAGACAGCCAGCGAGAAAGGGAACACAAGCAGGGGGAGTGGGAGAGGAAGAAGCAGGCTCACAGCGGAGGAGCCTGATGTGGGGCTCGATCCCATAACGCCCGGATCACGCCGAGCCGAAGGCAGACGCCCAACCGCTGTGCCACCCAGGTGCCCCAGAGAAAATACTTATTAATAAATATTTTTGAATTATCACTGAAATACGCTTTTATTATTTATAAAATAAATCCCTTTTTGTAATTTCTTTGAAAAAATGTATTAAGTTCCAAACAACTATTATATGAACTTTAAACATAGCCCATTTGCCAATTAATCTTCCTCTTTATGCCAACCCAAAATTCTTCCAGGACTGAAACTGAGTATATGTCCAAAAAGTCAAGAATGGTGTCTTACAAAGTGTTTGACACACTGTAAGCAATTAATGAAAAAGAAGGATTTAAGAATAAGATTTCATTCCCAAAGGTGTAAGACACCTCTCAAGTAACAGATATGTGACAAAAGCTTTATTACAGCAGAGATCTTTCTCAAAGTATAGGTTTGCAAAAACAAAAACCTGCCTGCTCTTTTCATCTGTTTTTCCTTTTAACAAAGACATTTTCATCAAATTAATGCAATTCTTTACATAAAGGCCCAATGTCCTCAAGACACTTCAGATGCACCAACTTAAATTTCAGAAACTACCTTAGTTCAAACTAAACATGCAATACGATAAATGTTACTCTGTCTAGTTCTCATGGATTTTTTTTTTAAAGATTTTATTTATTTATTCGACAGAGATAGAGACAGCCAGCGAGAGAGGGAACACAAGCAGGGGGAGTGGGAGAGGAAGAGGCAGGCTCATAGCGGAAGAGCCTGATGTGGGGCTCGATCCCATAACGCCAGGATCACACCCTGAGCCGAAGGCAGACGCTTAACCGCTGTGCCACCCAGGCGCCCCTCATGGATTTTTTTTAAAGGCAAAAGCTGAGAAAGAAATCTTTAATGAAAGTTAGTTTTGTAAATATAGACATGTATGGAAAAAAGGAACGTTCACTGAATAAAAAAAAAAAAATGATTCAGATTTATGTGCTGAGCACTCTTTTGGAGACTTTACATACATTATCTCTCACCTTCCAAGCAATCTTCTCGGTAAATAGGGGTGTCAAGGTTAAGCAACTTGCACAAGGTCACACACTGGTAGTGGCAGAGACAAATTTGAACTCACGCTAATATAATTCCCATAATATTCTCACCAATATACAAGGCTACATCCTTTCTGTATTATAAGGAAAGTGGTAAATTACCAAAACGATTTTCCTCTCATCTTGGAACTCTTTAGTTTAAGTGACTTGTCACTGCCAACTTACACTGGCACAAGTGTTGTTCATGTATCTAACGTTGCAGTCTCAATCATAAAATTATGACAACAACAGCGTGTGAGATAGGTGGGGACAACTGAGAAGAGGAGTAAAGGGATGGAAAATATAAAATACTATTGCATGCAAACTGTCCAAAAACCTGGAAGGAACAATATTAATTTGGTACTATATTTTAATTTAAAAACATGGATTATCCCTAACAAAAGAGAAAACTCTAAAAGCTTAGCATTTTCAGTAATTAAGAAAATAATCTCAGAACAGAGGAAATAAAATCCTAGTAGAGGCACACTCTTGGAATGATGTCTTTGAGACCACCCTGACTATGGCCAAAGTAAATAGCTGAAATATAAAGTACAGGTAAGTCAAATGAAAGGTCAAGAAACACTAAAGCAAAGATGTACATAAACACATGAAGTGATGGGAGACCCTAGAGGGAAAATTGACATAGGTACTAAATTTTGAACAAAAAACTGGAGTACCCAGAGAGATGTTAGGTGATAACAATTCAAAGATATAAAGGAAGACAGTCAGAAGAAAATGAGTTTGCATGAGAATTAAGAACGATCAGGGGTCAGCAAACTGTGGTCCCAGGTCATATCAGGCCTACCATCTCTTGGGGTTTGGTTTTTGTTTTTTTAGTGACATCTTTTTTTTTAATTGAGACATCACTGGCATGTATTAGTTTCAGCTGTAAAACATGATTCAGTATTTGTATATATTGTGAAATGGTCACCACAGTAAGTCTAGTTCACATCAGTAACCGTAACACAATCACAAAATTTGTGTGTGATGACAACTTCTAATATCTACTCTTACCAATCTTCAAATAGGCAAAACGACTACAGTCACCATGCTGTATTATCTCATGACTTACTTTATAACTAAAGTTTGTACCTTTTGACCACCTTCACCCATTTCACCTACCCATCATTTCTCGCCTCTGGCAACTACCAATCTATTCTCTGTATCTATGAATTCAGTTTTTAGTTTTGTTTTTAAGATTCCAGAAGTGAGACCATACAGTATTTGTCTTTCTCTTAATTTCACTTAGCATAATGCCCTCAAGACCTAACCCCATTGTTGCAGATGGCAATATTTCCTTCTTTTTTATGACTGAATAATATTCCATTGTATATATACATACCATATTGTCTTCATTCATTCACTCATCCATCCATTGATGGACATTTAGGCTGCTTCCATGTCTTGGCTACTGTAAATAAGGCTACAATGAACATAAGAGTGCATACATCTTTTAGAGTTTTAATTTCCTTCAGATAAATATCCAGAAGTAGAAATTGCTGGATCATACAGTTCTATTTCTAATTTTTTGAATAACCTTCATGCTGTTTTCTACAATGGCTGCACCAATTTATATTCCCACCAACAGTACGCAAGGGTTCCCTTTTCTCCACATCCTTGCCAACCCTTGTTATCTGACTTTTTGATAACAGCCATTCTAACAGGAATGAGGTGACAGCTATGGTTTTAATTTGCATTTCCTTGATCATTAGTGATGCTACTGATCTTTTCATGTACATGTTTGGCTACCTGTATGTCTTCTTTGGAAAAATATCTATACAGATCCTCTATTTTTTTAAACTGGATTGTCGTTTTGCTATTGAACTGTAGGGCTCTTTATAAATTATAGATAATAATCCCTTATCAGATATATGATTTATAAATATTTTTCCCATTCAGGAGGTTTCTTTTTCATTTTGTTGATGGTTTCCTCCGCTTTTCAGGCGCTTTTTAGTTTGATGTAGTCCTACTTGTTTATTTTTTATTTTGTTGCCTTTGCTTTTGGTGTTAAATCCAAAAAATCATCACCGAGACAAATGTTAAGGAGCTTACTGCCTAAATTTTCTTCCATTTTATGATTTTAGGGATTACGTTCAAGTCTTCAATCCATTTTGAGTTGATTTTCTGTATGGTGTTAAGAAAGTGGTCCAGTTTCCCAAACATCATTTATTGAAGAGACCATCCTCACCCCACTATACTTTGTTCCTTTGTCATAAATTAATTGCCCACATATATGTGTGGGTTTATTTCTGGGCTCTCTATTCTATTCCACTGATCTATGTGTTTGCTGTTATGCCAATGCCATACTGTTTTGATTACTATAGCTTTGTAAGGGTTTGGTTTTTTAAAATAGCAGCTTTATATTGAAATATAATCCACATCCCATACAATTAATCCATCAGAAGTGGATGGTTTTTAGTACATTCAGAGTTTGGCTGCTATTACCACAAACAAATTCCTCACAGCCACTCCCCATCTCCCTGACTCACCCACCATTCTACTTTCTGTTTCTACTATTTGTTTATTCTGTATGTCACATATAAATGCAATCAGACAGTATGTGTTCCTCTGTAACTGGCTTCTTTTACTTAAAATATTTTCAAGGTTCATCCACGCAGTATAGCAAGAATCAGTAATTTTTTAATTGCCAAATGATATTTTGTTGTATGGATATACCGCATTTTATTTAATCTGTGCACATTTGGACTGTTTCCTCTTTTTTTGGCTATTATAAATAATGCCATATAAACATTCATGTGCAAGTTTTTCATTTCATTTCTTATGGGTATATAGTTAGGAATGGGTATATAGGTTAGGTTATATAACTTAAGTTATATAGCAACTCTGTGTTTAACATGCTGAAGAACTGTTTCCTAAAGCAGCTACAACATTTACATACCCACCAGCAATGTTATAAGGATTCTGATCTCTCCTTATCTTCATCAACACTCATCTGGTCTTTTTGGTTATAGCTATGCTAGTGAGTATGAAGTGGTAGCTCTCTGGTTTTGATTTGCATTTCCCTAATGATACTGAGCCTCTTTTCATAAGCTTATTGATGTGTTTATCTTCTCTGGAGAAATGTCTGATCATATCTTTTGCTCATTTTTCACTGGATTGTTTTTTATTGCTGAATTGTAAGAATTCTTTATATACTCTAGAAAGAAGTCTCTAATCTATGATTTGTAAAAATTTTATCCCATTCTTTGGGCTGTCTTTTCATTTTCTTGGTATCCTCTGAAGCATAAAAGTTAATTTGTATTATGTTCAATTTATCTTTTTCTTTTGATGTTTGTGCTTTCAGAAATAATTCATCACCTGCATTTATACGCTCAGGTTTTTCTGCAACACGACCATGCTCATTTGTTTGTGTATTATCTATAGCTGCTTCAAGCGACAACAGCAGAGTTTAATAGTTGCAAAAGACAGTAAGGCCCACAAAGCTTAAAATATTTACTGCCTGGCCTTTTACAGAAATAGTTTTCCAACTCCTTCCTACACCTGAAGGGATTGCAAGGCAAATGATATCCTTTGGAAGGAAGCAGAAACTTTTGGTTATGGTAAACTAGGTACAGAAAATATTTTTGTGCAAAGGCTGACAACACAGGTTATAGCTATATACTGGTGAGGCAAGAAATACACTATAACATTAAAAACCAGATATAATTTTCACTGCCTACAATCCCATCAGTAATCACTGACTTCTGTTCAGAACACCAAATAAAATACTGAAGTGGTTTTTACTACATAAGGCCTAGCCTCTGGTAAGAGAAGGTAAGCTAGGGACAGTTTATAAGAACTGCCTTAAGGGAAAGTGGTCAAAAGGTACAAACTTCCAGTAATAAGAGAAACAAGTATTAGGGATGTAATGTACAACACTGAGGACTAGAGCGAACACTGCTATTTGATATATAGAAAAATTATTAAGAGTTCTCATCAAAAGGAGAAAAAAAATTTCTTCTCTTTTTATTGTATTTCTATGAGATGATGGATGTTAAATAAACCTATTGTGTCAATCATTTCACAATATACGTGAATCAAACCATTATGTTGTATGGCTTAAACTTATACTGATGTATGTCAATTCTTTCTCAATAAAAAGGGGGGCTTGTGCAGGGGTAGGATGCACTTAACTGCCAGAATAAGAAATTTGGTCTTTCTCTGGTATGCAAGAAACATGGAAACACAATGGACCTTAAGAAAAAACCTGTAATGAGACTTGCAATCTAATAAAAAGAGACACTTGAGGAGGTGCTCCCCACTTTTCTTCAGGTAGGTGCTGGTGTCTGAAATTGTGGTGGCCCTCTTCAGGCAAGTGGAACTTTAATATAAACTGGACCTATGTCCCCGAGGAAACCAGATGAACTGTGAACCACCCTGTGACTCTCTGATTCTAGGCTTCTCATTTTGGGAACTAATTTCCTTATTATTTAGGCCACGTTTAGTTGGGTGGGTATTCTGTAACTTAAAGCCCAACACTCAGATACATTTTCTACTTTGTTAATGAGTTTATTACTGCACAGAGAGCTACACAGAAATCAGAATGAAATGATTATGAAACCCAGATCTGCCCAAAAAAATGGCACACTAGTTTTTCGTACACTGATTTTTAAAAATTTAAACAGCGGGGCACCTGGGTGCCTCAGTTAAGCATCCAACTCTTGGTTTCAGTTCAGGTCATGATCTCAAGAGTCATGAAATTCAGCCCCGAGCTGGGTTCTGCGCTGGGCATGGAGCCTGCTTACAATTCTCTCTCTCCCCCTCTCCCCCTCCACCACTCCCCTGCATTCTCTAAAATTAAATTAAACTAAATTAAAAAATAAAAATTTAAACAGCATTTTGCATTTTATCAAGTGTCTTAGGTAATTACCTTACTCAATACCCAGAAGAACTCTGAATCAGTCAGTCTGATGGCCAATTTACAAATATGTATTTGTGTGGGTGTGTGTATACATTCAGCAAACTCCATTATAGGTCTTCCAATTCTCTAACCCATGCATGTTCCCAACACGTCATATCCTATCTCACAGCATCAAGCAAAATTCACTGAAAGCAACATAACAAAATGATTACAGTATTCTCTCAGCACTTAACTGTTTGACATTATCTATAAGTAACGTGACCCAAGTGAATAATAAAATGTCCAAATAGCTGCTACATGTCAAGTTCAAACTGGGCAAGCAGAGTGATCAGAAGAAATCTAGCACCTTATAATAGCTCTATTGAAACTATATCAGTGTGTATATATGTACATGTACATATATATTATATATACTTTTGTATTTTAATTATATATATATACATATGCATACACATACACACCCACACTGTAATTTTTTCTTCCATATGCCTAACTCAGTCTATTCTGTGAAGTCTCTGGGAGTCTTTTTTCTTTCA
Source organism: Ailuropoda melanoleuca (assembly GCF_002007445.2). Lineage (NCBI taxonomy): Eukaryota > Metazoa > Chordata > Mammalia > Carnivora > Ursidae > Ailuropoda > Ailuropoda melanoleuca. Next base: position 91,260,936 of record NC_048221.1, read on the forward strand.
TCTTTGTACCTAACACTAAGTTTGACATGTGTAGTAGGCAAACATAAATGTTTGCTAAATTAAGAAATCAAAGATTTAGAACAACAGTCTCACTTTATCAGCTGTTCTAGAATATAGTACAAAAATATGATAAATCAGCTTAAGTAAATAAAAATGTTATTTACAATTTTTGAGTTCCCTTTATTTATGAAAAAGTCTACTTACCACTTAACAAATGAAATAACACCCTCACATGCAACTGACAACTTACTCAGATGTTAAAAAAAATCCTGAAGCATAAAAGTCCTATGACTTTTAGAATCAATAGTTTCCTTTCCAGTAGCTTTCCCATTGTGCTAATGCACTTGAGCTTTCTAACTGTTTATTCATAGGACTTTCAGAGACCTCCCTAGCCCTAGAAGATAAATATAACCCAGTTGCACCTTTGCTGACTTCCCAAGCCAGCAGGAAAGTGTCTACTTATACCTAGCCATCATTTACATTTATATTCCATGAGAGATACGATGGGAACTGGCTTTACAAAGATGAATGAAAATGCATCCCCTGCTTTAGAGGGGCCCACAAGTTAGGGAGGAAATTAAACACAATGAAATATCTATGTAGTATTATGAAAGTTATTTCCAAATAGCCATTAATTGGGAGGGAGTTGGGAAAGTTTTCACAGAATGCCACTGGAACAGGATCTTGATGTTTGCCAGACAAAGGAGAAGCACAGTGCAGATGCAAGAAAAACTAAAAACAAGAGCACCAATAAGTTAAAAAAAAGAAAAAGAATGAGGCACTTGAGAACCAAGTAGTCTGACTTGGTTACTGCATAAAGATAGCTAGAAATAAGGATCAGAACATGAGAGTCATGCGAAGGAATTTAAATTTTTTAAAGTTTTTTGTTTTTTTTTTTTTAAAGATTTTATTTATTTATTCGACAGAGAGAGAGACAGCCAGCGAGAGAGGGAACACCAAGCAGGGGGAGTGGGAGAGGAAGAAGCAGGCTCATAGCGGAAGAGCCTGATGTGGGACTCGATCCCATACTGCCGGGATCACGCCCTGAGCCGAAGGCAGACGCTTAACCGCTCTGCCACCCAGGCGCCCCTAAAGTTTTTTTTTTTTTTTAAGATTTTATTTATTTACTTGACACAGAGGGAGAGAGTACAAGCAGGGGAAGCGGCAGGGAAAGGGAGAAGCAGGCTCCCCACTGAGCAGGGAGCCTGATGTGAGGCTTGATTCCAGGACCCTGAGATCATGACCTGAGCCGAAGGCAGATGCTTAACTGACTGAGCCACCCAGGCGCCCCAGCGATGTAAATTTTTAATATAAGATGTAGCACTGACTTTCAAGTAAGGCAGTGACATGGATTTTCTGTTCAGAAGAAAAACTCTAGCAGCAATATGAAAGAACAAAGAAGGAAGAAACAGGAGGCAAAAAGAGCAAAGCATTAAGGAGGCGATGGAAATGGTCCACAGGAGATCTAAATGAAACTCTAACAATGCCAGGGGCAATAGGGATAAAGTAGCTGATTCAAGAAGTACTAGGGGATCTAAAAGGGAAGACCGTTTGCTATAACATGGTATTTATGTTCCTGAAAAAACTTCATGCTCTTAAAACTACACATTAAAAATGACATGGCTTGGGGCGCCTGGCTGGCTGTTGGTTGAGCTTGATACTCTTGATCTCCTTGATCTTGGAGTCGTGAATTCAAGCCCCACACTGGGCATAAACCTTACTTTAAAAATAAATAAATAAATAACATGACTTAGGGAAAACAGAGTTGGAAGCAGACACTCTAAACCTATGCAGAGTACTAACACCACCAACAAAAATCCTATTAAGTGTAGTTAAAGATGTGCTAACTAATAAGCATGGGATTTTTTAAAGGTACAGATGAAAGTAACAGAAAAAAGGGGTATTTGGAACTAAAGCTATAGAAACAAAAGAAACGTGCACAAAAATCTGAGGGAATTATGCAATAAATTCCTCCAACATAGGTAAATGGCCATCCTGAGTCAAGAGGAAGAATGGGTTATATGGATAGTATACAATACTGCTGTTCCTCAGTAGCTCACCACTTTGAGCTGCTAGTGGTTTTGGATTCAGCTGCCACCACTTAACAGCAAGCAGCATTAATATGCTGGGAACATTATAAATACATTTTCCTCTTTACCAGTAGTACATGAACCAAAATGGAATTCCTCAAAAGCCCCTCTATTAGTGAGCCTCCCACCCCCACACCAGGTCAGGCCACATATTCCTATGTTATACTCTTTCAGTACAGGATGCAACTGATGACTGCTTAAGACTTACATAGTAGTAAAGGGGAGAAAAAGGCATACCTGGTTTCCAGATAGGAGTGAATGAACAGACACTGTTTCTAGGAAGAAAAATTAGGGAATAATGGAAGCATGAATAGGAAGACAATAACGAACATGGTTTTAGTTATGATGAGTTGAGGTGACTGACAGACACCCTCATTTAGATAAATATCCTGTAAGCGGTCAGATCCATGGACTGGAGCAGAAAAGAATGATGCCAGCTGAAAGTATGAATCATCAGTACATAGGAGATAATGAAACTCGGGGAATAAACAAAGAATTTATGCGTTCACTCAATTCACTCATTCAACAAATGTTTATTAAATTCCTGGATTATGGAGGGGTCTATGCTGGCAGCTGGCATAACACAGGAACACTGTCTGACCTGGCATGGGGGTGGGAGGCTCAGTTACTTCCTTGAGGAACTTTTGAACCATTCCCAACATAGCCTATGCAAAAGGCTCTGATGGTAGAACAAACAGACGGCAGAATAAACCTAGCACACAATACTGAATAAAACGTTAACAAGACCAAGTTGCTAGAGTCTAGAGAAAAAGCAGGAACATGGTGAAAGGAGCTGAGTAAACAAGTAGAACCTAGAGAGTCCATGCATTATGTTAAGGTGATGTTAACCCTATAATATATAGGATTTTAAATGGGAAAGTGAAACAATCAATATTTAAGAGGGCCCTGGACAAAACCCAGACGAGAAGCTAGCAACAAAGATTAAAAAATGGTCAGCGATGCTGAACAGCAACTAGCAGAAAATGTCACAGAAGCCAAAAAAGGAAAGAACTCAAAAAGTTTCCAACAAGTTCCAACATTACAAAGAAGTCAAGTAAGAAGAATGAAGAACAAATACATTTAATGAGTACCAACTGGATTTCTGGACACTCTCTACCGTCACCACAATGTGAGGTGTTCTTATTCCCATTTTACACTACTAAATAAGGTCAAGAGTTTATTATATTTGTTCAAGGTCACATAGCTAATGAATGGCAGAACCAAAATCTAAATTCAAATCTTTACAACTCCAAAGCTCCTGCTGGTATTAGAAGATTACTGCCAACACAATAACTTTCAGTGAATTGCAGATACAATAATCATTCTGGACCAGTGCTACCTAATAAAAATGTCTGCTCTGTACTGACAGAAATGTTCTGTATTTGCACGAATGCAGGAACCACTAAACACGAGGAGCCACAAAGAGCTTGTAATGTAGCTACTGCGGCTGAAAAACTGAATTTATAATTTTATTTAATTTTAATTCATTTTAATTAAAATTTAAACAATCACATGTGGCTACTGAATTGTACACCACAGATCTAGACTACAGTGGACTGAAAACAAGAAAATGAGTAAATAAAGAGTCAAGAAGTTTGACGGTAGGGGCGCCTGGGTAGCTCAGTCGTTAAGCGTCTGCTTTCGGCTCAGGGCGTGATCCCAGGGTCCTGGGATCGAGCCCAGCATCAGGCTCCAGGCTCCCTGCTTCTTCCTCTCCCACTCCGCCTGCTTGTGTTCCCTCTCTCACTGGCTCTCTCTCTCTGTCGAACAAATAAATAAAATCTTAAAAAAAAAAAAAGTTTGATGGTAAAGATAGAACGACAGCTAGACAAAAAGGCAGAGTTTAGGGGCGCCTGGGTGGCACAGCGGTTAAGCGTCTGCCTTTGGCTCAGGGCGTGATCCCGGCGTTATGGGAGAGCCCCACATCAGGCTCCTCTGCTATGAGCCTGCTTCTTCCTCTCCCACTCCCTCTGCTTGTGTTCCCTCTCTCGCTGGCTGTCTCTATCTCTGTCGAATAAATAAATAAAATATTAAAAAAAAAAAAAGGCGGCAGAGTTTAAGCAATCTGCTTGCTCATAAATTCATTTTTTACTTGAAAAAGATTACTATGAGTTAGTTTGTAATTCATAAAGTTATATTTGTTAGGAAAACACTTGCAACACAAATAGATATAAAATCACGACTTCCCTTATTACCTCCTAGCACTTGTTTTTCCTGATATTCCAATTTCTATTAAAGATTGCCTTACAAATAAATAATACGACAGGATGCCAAGCTTACTGCACGCCTATAATAGAAGATTCCTTCTGGCATCACACTCAGCCAGATATGATAAAAAATCAGCCCTGAAACTAGACAGATTAAGGATTAATAAAACTGCTAACAGCTCCATTAAGGCCAATGGTAAAGATTTGATCTTTTCTGTAGATTGCTATGCTTCACTGTCTCATATTTAGATTTTTTTTTTTTTAAGATTTTTATTTATTTATTTGACAGAGAGACAGCCAGCGAGAGAGGGAACACAAGCAGATGGAGTGGGAGAGGAAGAAGCAGGCTCATAGCAGAGGAGCCTGATGTGGGGCTCGATCCCAGGACTCTGGGATCACACCCTGAGCCGAAGGCAGACGCTTAACCGCTGTGCCACCCAGGCGCCCCTATATGTAGGTTTTTAAATGCGTATCTAATTCTCACACACAAATAAAAACGAATACTCTGTATTATTTACAAAGGACAAAAGAGAACTGGTTAAGAGTACGGATTAAGTTTAATAATGCTACCAAAGCAAGTCAAAGTGTCATCTCACTTACAGAAATGTTTTTTGGGATAGCAATAGATTATTACATGGCCCTCCCTGTGATACCCCTAATAAAGGGCTTTAACTAACAAACAAAATTCTGAGGAAGGAACTAATCTGTAAGTACCTACGAACTTTTGAATTTTCAGTGCTAAATTTTAAAAGATTTCCTATGGAAATCTTCAAATGTCTAAAAATTTTTTATAATACAAGATTTAAAAAACCAAAGACAAACACAAACATATATTAGTCATAGCTCATTTCAAAATTTATTCCTGTGCCAGATCTATGCATTAGCTGTCAACTCATGACCACAAAAAAGGATATGGGAATTCAAGGAGAAAATTCAGAAAAGGAGAGTAGATGTGAGCTGTTGAATAAAAGGTTTATTTGGAAGTATAAAAGTGAGGAAGTAATTTTAATCTGGCAAGCTTGAAATAGAATAGATGCTTCATAGACTACACTTTGGAGATCATTTTCTCTTTTTAAGAAATTGTTATCCACTTAGTTAATGCTTAATAAGGTGATAAAAGGAAAAAATAAATACAAAAATGCTGTTAATAAAATATTTTCTTGGGGGCCCGGCTGGCTCAGTCAGTTGAGCATGAGGCGCTTGATCTCAGGGTTATGAACTCAAGCTCCACACTGGATGGAGAAATTACTTAAATTTTTTTTCTCTTAAAAGTAATTTTGTAAAATACTGTCATAGTTAGAACCTTGTTAAAATACCAACCTCAATCATTACAAAATCGCTACCTGATTAAAAAATCATGCTGAACTGCTGAGTCATGCTTATAATCAAATAGTTAAAAACCTTGGAATAAAACTAATTGTAATGAGTCAATTAGAGCATGGTATTGTTAAAATCACTTTAAATTTGACCTTTGTAATCTTTCAAATAAATTATTTAAAGAATAAATCCATACACTGCCACACGTTTTAAAAAAAAAGGGAAAAGGGGCGCCTGGGTGGCACAGCGGTTAAGCGTCTGCCTTCGACTCAGGGCGTGATCCCGGCGTTATGGGATCGAGCCCCACATCAGGCTCCTCCGCTATGAGCCTGCTTCTTCCTCTCCCACTCCCCCTGCTTGTCCCTCTCTCGCTGGCTGTCTCTATCTCTGTCAAATAAATAAATAAAAAATCTTTAAAAAAAATAAATAAATTAAAAAAATTAAAAAAGGGAAAAAAAGGAAGAAAAAAATACACGAACACCAAAAAAACCTCCCTTTTGTTAAAGTACACGAGAGACTCAAAACTGATCAATACAAGAAAAAGGGGTGCCCTGAAAAGGCTCACTTGCCATTTTATACCTTTTGGTACAATCTGAATTTTTAAGCAAATTTATCAATAGTGTGTTTAGAACTTTAAAAAGAATTAAGAATATCAATCTACAACTAGATGTTCTCCTTACATAAAACCTGAACTCAGAAAATGGGTTTTTTTAGACCTATGTAACTTCATCAGAAGTTATTAAAACAAAGACTGACAAAGTATTAACCTCTTTTCTTGTTAATACTCCTGTTTCTTAGGATTCATTCCCTAGGTCACTGACCCACTGGTGCTCTCTCCTGGGTCCACTTAACTATTTAATAACATTTACCTAATACCCTATTAACTGCAATATCAAATACCCCAAAATCAGTATTATAATTCTTTTCCATACTCCTCACCCTCAATCTCACCCCATTTGCCTCAGCCTTTAATCTCAACTTCAGATGATCTTGCCTCAAGCTATCTCAAATTACTGAGAGAATTTAGGCCACCTTGCAAGAACTCCATTAAAACGTATCTGTTGCCATGGCCTACTCACCTCACTGACTTTTTTCCCCCTCTCTTTTGATGTCCCTTCTTTCCCTTTATCCGTCTTCTTTCTGCCACTTCTAGGACTCATTCCATTAATTATCCTTTCTTACAGCTCCCTCGCCTGGCTTCTCTTCTAATTCTAAATAATACCAATATCTAGGTGCCCTGAGAGGCTTGTTTGGTTAGGTGTCTGCCTTTGGCTCAGGTCCTGGTCCTGGGATCGAGCCCCGGGGGTCTCTGACTCCCTGCTCAGTGGGGAGTCTGCTTCTCCCTGTCTCTCCTTTCTGGCTTGTGCTCTCTCACTCACTCACTCTCTGAAATGAAATGAAATGAAATGAAATGAAATGAAATGAAATGAAATGAAATGAAATGAAAAGAATACGAACATCTGCCATCCTAAATAGAACTCACCCCAACTGTAAACCACTGAAGTTAACTTTTCTTTGTCCTTTTTTTCATAAATGTCTCAGAAAAGGAACTGACACTCATTGCCTACACTGTCTCATCAGCACTCCTTTATTCCACTTACTCATTCACATATTCCTTCTTCAAACACAAGTACTTAATATCTGGTATATCCCACCTATTTGTAATAGAACAATGAAAAGACAAAGACAAGGCCTCTGCATTCTCAGAGTTTACACTCCCTTGCAATCTTATTTTCATTACCTAGGATTTAAGTGAAGTTACTGTTTTAAAGATTACGACCTCTACAACAGATTTCATTTTTATCTCCTTCCCTCTCATGTTATTGGATGAAAAAAAAATCTCTTATTGCTTAAGGAGAGTCATATTTCCTCCTACTTCCTTGGGGAACCTCAAACTATTAATAATTCCATCTTTTCCCTTTGAATCCTCAACCACACTCCCTCTTTCCAGGCTATGACTTTTACCCCAAAATAAATTCTTCCTCAAACCTGAACTCCATAGCTTTTATCTTGTCTCCTTCTTGTCAAAGCTTTAAAGAACAGTCTATACTCAATGTCTGGCCACCCGTTTATCCTTCAACTCACTGCAGCCTGGCTTTCCTTGTTACCAGTACAAAATGGTGTTTTCTTGTACTGTTGCCAGGGTCACCAGAACTCTCCTGATGCCTCTAAGATACTTTTAAGGTCTTCTCTTTCCTGATCTCTGCAATATCTAGGCACTGCTGACTCCTTCAAATCTGACATCACTCTACTAATTTTCCAACTCTCTGTGGCAACTTACTCTCAAACAACCTTCACAGATTCCTCATCCTCTATCTACCTCTTAAATGCAGTGCTTAGGGTTTACCCTCTTCTCTTCTCATTTTATATTCTTTCTCCATAGGATTTCATCTAGTTTCATGGCTTCAACTACTACCTAATAGACCTGCACAGACAATGCTCAAATCTTTAATCCCAGCCCAGATTTCTCTTCTGAGCTCCAGATATAGAAAGCCAATTACTTGTTGACCACTGCCACCTAGATGACACATGATTACTTTTTTTTTTAAGATTTTATTTATTTACTCCAAAGGTGGGGGGGGGAGAGGGCGAGGAAAAGAAAGAAGCAGGCTCCCAGCTGAGCTGGGATCCCCACACAGGGCTTCATCCCAGGACCCTGGGATCACAACCTGAGTCAAACGCAGACATTTAACCAACTGAGTCACCCAGGTGCTCCGGCCCACAACTACTTTAAATTCAACATGCCCAAAATAGAAATCAACATTACTCCCTCATATCTCCTTTTCCTATACCTCCTAGACAGAGAAAGTGCATTTCTGAAAAGATCCCAGATGATGCTGATGCAACCAGTTCATGATTCACATACTGAGAATCACTGCTCTAATACATTACCTCTTCCTACCTTCAGGCTATCAAGTCTTTTCTATCCTAGGCCACGATATCTATGCAGCAAGCAGCGTTAATATTTCACAGTACTCTATTCTACTGAACTTACAGAATCTTGCAACATAGCTTTCCAAGTATTAATTACCAAATGATGAGAGAATGCTAGAGATAATACAACAGTCATCCCAGCAAACTGGAAGTTTCTCGAGGACAGGACATTTCTTATATCCCTAGAACTGAATCCTACCCAAGGAGGTGCTCAATAAGTACCTGCTGAATGGATGGCACAATCATCTGTCCAGTCATCCAAGCCAGAAGCCACACAGGGTGGCTTTTCTTCCCCACAATCCAACAATCACCAAGTCCTATCCTCTACCTCCCAGAATGTGTCTCATACCTGGTCTCTCCTCTTCATTTGCACTGTTCCTACAGTCTTTTAAGTCCTTACTGCTCACATGAATTACTGTAGCGATTTCTCAATTGGCCCCCATACCTATATTCATTTATCCTATTTTATTATCCACATGGCCACCAGGCTGATCTCTCTAAAAAAGTAAATGAGACACTGTCATTCTCCTGCTTAAAAATAATAGTTTCCCACTGGTTTAGGAAGAAAAAATGCTAACTCCTTCATATGATATGCAAACTCCTCTATGATCTTGCCTCAATTTAACTGACCACCCTCTTTCTTCTTTCCACCCTAACCCTCTATCCTCCAGGTATGCTGAACAGGCTTGTATATCTTATGCCTCTATGGCTTTAAACATAAAGCTCTCTATCTAGACCACCTCTCTCATTGGCTAAATACTCATCCTTTTAAGACTCAGCTCAGCCCCTTCCCTGCCACTGCCAGAGTTGTGCAGAGGCAGAGGCTTGGGTGCAGTCAAGATTCAGCTATACTCGTCATCCACCGCCATCACCGAGGAAGGCACTGTTGCTGAAGGTGTAATGGACGTTAATACTGCTTTAGAGGTGCTGAAGACTGCCCTCACCCTCAATGGCCCAGCACATGGAACGTGCGAAACTACCAAAGCCTTAGACAAGCACCAAGCCCATCTTTGCGTGCTTGCATCCAACTGTGATGAGCCTGTGTATGTCAGGTTGGTGGAGCCCTTTGTGCTGAACACCAAATCAACCTCATCAAGGCTGATGAAAACAAGAAATCAGGTGAATGGGTAGGCCTCTGTAAAACTGACAGAGATGGAAAACCCTGTAGGGGCGCCTGGGTGGCTCAGTCGTTAAGCATCTGCCTTCGGCTCAGGGCGTGATTCTGGCATTCTGGGATCCAGCCACACATCAGGCTCCTCCGCTGGAGCCTGCTTCTTCCTCTCCCACTCCCCCTGCCTATGTTCCCTCTCTCGCCAGCTGTCTCAATCTCTGTCAAATCAATCAATCAATCAATCAATAAAAGGAAAACCCTGTAAAGTGGCTGGTTGCAGTTGTGTGGTGGTTAAGGGATATGGCAAAGAATCTCAGGCGAAGGAAGTCATCGAGGAATACTTCAAATGCAAGAAATGAATAAAAAATTTGGTTCTTGTTTAAAAACAAAAAAAAGGGGGGCGCCTGGGTGGCACAGCGGAAGCATCTGCCTTCGGCTCAGGGCGTGATCCCGGCGTTGTGGGATCGAGCCCCACATCAGGCTCCTCTGCTATGAGCCTGCTTCTTCCTCTCCCACTCCCTCTGCTTGTGTTCACTCTCTCACTGGCTGTCTCTATCTCTGTCGAATGAATAAATAAATAAAATCTTTAAAAAAAAAAAAAAACAAAAACAAAAAAAAAGGACTCAGATATCTCTTCACGAAGCTTTCTCGGAGTGACATTCGTCTCCCTGCCCCATCCTCACCCCAGTTTGGATTAAGCCTCTCCCCTACCATGTACCTTTTTCTTTCTTTTTTTTTTTTTTTTTAAGATTTTAAAGTATTCTCTACACCCAACATGGGGCTTGAACCCACAACCCCAAGATCAAGAGTCACGTGCTCCGATGACTGAACCAGCCAGGCACCCCTCCCTTACTAAGTACTTTTTTTTTTTTTAATTTATTTATTCGACAGAGATAGAGATAGCCCAGCGAGAGAGGGAACACAAGCAGGGGGAGTGGGAGAGGAAGAAGCAGGCTCATAGCGGAGGAGCCTGATGTGGGGCCCTTGCTAAGTACTTTTAAGCACCCCATGTTCAGTTTGTGAATAGCACACGTCACAATGCATAGTTGTCCTGTTCACTTGATTAAGTTCCTTGGAAATTACAAATGTGTCTTATGTTTGTACAATGTGAGGTATGTTAACAGATACTCAACTAAGATTTAAATAAATACATTCCTTGCTAGTCTCTAAATAGTGGCTCTCAAAATTTACTCAAAATTTATCATGTATCAGCATTACCTGGAGAAGTTATAAAATCTAGACTGCTTGCCCCCATCCCTAGAGTCCTGGATTCAGCTGGTCCAGGGTAGGACATGACGAGTTCCCAGGTGATGCTGACACTGTTGGTTCAAGTTATCAGTGCTCCAAATATGTTTTCTCATCCTATCTCCAGGATTTAAAGAGTCTTCCTAGCTGCCTCGAACTCTGCTTTCTACAATCCTAATAACCTTTTCAGACCCAACTCAATTTTCACCTCCTTCATAAAACTTTCCCTAATCCCAGATGAAAATGATCTTGCTCTTTGCTCAATTTCTATCAGGCTTTGGATGCATTATTCATATAACTCAGACTAACTTTTTTCATACCTACTAGCATTTGTCTAATGTTCTAAACTTAAATGAAGATAGGAAATTTGCCTTAATCATTTTAATATCCTCAACAACCAAGCACAGTAACCAGTGAACAGCAGAAAAAATTTACCAGTATTTCTGATATGAATGAATTCCTGTTGCTTGACCAGACTCTGGGTCCATGGTCTGACTCACTTAATCCTCTTGGCCCAAGCTGACTTCCTTATACTGCCTTGTCCTTTTGCTTGCCTTACTATCTATTACAGATGCGGGATCTACCCACAATTACCTGTCCTTCACACTGCTTGCCTTGCTGACTGACTCTCAGTCAGCTTCTCTACCTTGCAATCTATGCCTTTTTAATTTTCTCATCCACTATGGGACATAATGAGCAGAGAAATTTTCTCCTCATGACTAATGTGAATTTTAATTCTGCTGGCCATAAGACAGGTTGCTTACTTTGTTGTTGCTATACAGTCTTTGTCACAGAATCTGAACTAAAATACATTGTGTGTAACTCCCAAGTGCAGGTATCATGGACAGCAATAAATATTTTAAGTTATATTTACAGATTGTAAAAATAAAAATGTTTTAAAGATTGTATTATTTACTTGAGAGAGATGGAGCACACTCACAAGCAGGGGGAGGGGCAGAGGTACAGGGAAAAGCAGGCTCCGCACTGAGAAGGGAGCCCAGCGCGGGGCCCAATCCCAGAACCCCAGGATCATGACCCAAGCCAAAAGGCAGATGCCTAACTGACTGAGCCACCCAGGCGCCCCAGATTGTGGAAATAATTTTAATAAAAAGTCTAAAAACACAAAGACATAAAAAGGTCATTTATAAAATTAAAGGTTTTCCTAAGAAACAAATTTAAAGAAAAGCCAGTTACTTACACACTGTATTCATATATCCGTCCAAAATAAAATCCTATCTTTAAATTACCCTAAATACATGTTAAAAACTATTTCTAATGCATGAAAAGTTAACTAAGTTTCCTGGGGCACCTGCATGGCTCAGTCAGTTAAGCGTCTGCCTTTGGCTCGGGTCGTGATCTCAGGGTCCTAGGATCGAGCCCCGCATTGGGCTCCCTGCCCAGCAGGGAGATCTGCTTCTTCCTCTGCCTCTCCCCTCCCCTCCTATTCTCTCTCTAATAAATAAACAAATAAATAAAATCTTAAAAAAAAAAAGTTTACTAAGTTTCTAAAAATGCCCCTACAGGCGTGCCTGGGTGGTTCAGTCAGTTAAGCATCTGCCTTTGGCTCAGGTCATGATTTCAACTGGGATCCAGCCCCACATAGGGCTTCCTGCTCAGCAGGGAGTCTGCCGCTGCTTCTCACTCTCCCTCTGCGTTCTCTATCTCTCTGTATCAAATAGTCTTTAAAAATAAATCAATAAATAAAATTTTTTAAAAATAAAAATACCCCTACAAAATTTACTCCTCCAAAAATGACTGAGACTTTTCAATCACAAAGACCTACAGAAACACTCTTCTGTTTGATTTTATTCTTTTTTCTGCATGTCAATAACACTGAACTACTCTAAAACACAGATGCCTACCTAGAGGAGAAAAAAAAATATGAAGAAATCTATTTATTCACTTTAGTAAACATACACTATTTTATCAGACAACTGACCATGGGCGGGCAGGCATTTCTAGAAGCTCAGTACTCAGGTGTGTGTGTACGTAGTATCTTCATCCCACCTGGATGCTCAGCAGTTTAAAATTCAAAAAGAGGTGAAGGGAAGGAAAGACTTAACTCAGGAAAAAAAGAAACCACTTTTAACATAGCAACTAAAATAAATAGCTGTCAGAAAAGATTGTTGGTAATTTCAATCCCATCTTTAACTTTCCCCTTACTTGAATTAATCAGTAATATTCACAATTCATAAATTAAAACCCACTGACAAAATTGTCAATATGGTCATGATAGTTAAGAGTTATAAAGCTTTCCAAAGGGAGTGAAAATTTTCAGCATTCCATGCTCAATTAACTAGAAATATGAACCAGATCACTTCAAAGCCCAAATTATTTAAGTTAATATCTCATATAGCAGAGTTGACCAATAGGTATGGTCTTGATACTTTCAAATCAGTGCTGCATTCAACAGACCAAAATAATTCTAAAGCTGGAGAGCCACTGTCACAACAAATTAACCAGGTCCTGAAATGGTATTGAGAGAATGATAGAAAAAGAACCGAGAGTAAATTAGAAAATAACTGGGGGAAAAAAAAAACTGGAAAGAGGGAAATGACCAAGAAGGAAACGGTATCAAAAGGTAAATCTTGGGGCGCCTGTGTGGCACAGCGGTTAAGCGTCTGCCTTCGGCTCAGGGCATGATCCCAGCGTTATGGGATCGAGCCCCACATCACTCCTCCGCTATGAGCCTGCTTCTTCCTCTCCCACTCCCCCTGCTTGTGTTCCCTCTCTCGCTGGCTGTCTCTATCTCTATCAAATAAATAAATAAAATCTTAAAAAAAAAAAAAGGTAAATCTTATAGTATTTTTTTAAGATAAGAAAACAGAGTACCAGGAAGGTAAATTTAAGAGCTAAAAAAGGATTTCCCAAATTCAATCTGTTGGTCAAAAAACAGAGGGAGAGGAAGGTCCTGAGGGGGGGACACAGTACAGGAAAGGGAAAAAAAAAACAACACTTGGAAATCAGCTCATTCTGACATGTAACACATAAGCAACAAAAGGCTGGATCATTACTCCTCACAATGTGTTGTTTACAAATGCTGGAAAAAACATTCACTGCAATGGTCAAAGATTTTCAAGATCCTGACCTTCAAGTAAAATACATGTATAAGGAAGTGGAATGAAAGCACTAAAGTGCAATTTATAACTCCAAAACACTACGCCAACAAAAAGACTGCACTATGAATGGCCTTGTTCTAAGCTGTTAGCCTAGAAAAACCTAAGTTTTGTAACTTGGTGGCCAAAGTTGTCTTTGAGCTGCCTCCCAAGTTGGCAGGGAAAAACTTCCTCTATATATCAAACTCACTAATCATTTAACTCTGCTCCTAATTTGGATTTTAAGTACACTGATAAGTGCACCTAATCATTTGTCCTGTATTTTAAATAAAAGCTGACTTACTTGAATTTTCTAGTTTAATTTTGCTCCTAATTGAACAATTTGTTCCGAATTGATTTTAAATTGCAGTCAACAGACTTTCTCTCTTCGCTAATCCACCACTCTATTTTGAAACACTTAAATTCTACATACAGGGTGAAATACAATCCAAGAAATTACCCAACGTCAAACAATCGGTCTAAAAATCTTCTGACAACTGTTGGAAGACTTCTAGAAAAAGCCTAACAACCAAATCACATGCTTGAGTATCTGATACATATGGAAAAGCACTGCAAACTTTTTCTACTACGTATACAATTCGTGACTGCAAAGAGGAAACTGCAGAGGCTACCCAGAGCGAGAGAACCGGTAAGGTAACAGGCTAAAAGGGCGTCGTTGATTTCTTGGCTACAGTGACAGAGGCGGGAGACACACCCCTAGCGTCGGTTTGAAACACTACAGCAATGAATTCTACCTAGGGATTAATGTGAGGGTAAGGAAAGACAAATTTAAATCGCCATGATTCAAAAACAACCACAAGAGACAGAGACTTACGAAGGTAACAAAGAAAACGAAAAGCCCTTGACAGTAAGGAAGCACTGAAAACACATATCCCCATTTATCAAAGACCGAGTTAGACTACGTTTTCAGGAATATACACCTTGGAGCTTTCCGGTTCGCCAATGCAAAGAGAAAAGCAGTAGCGAAAAGAACCCCATAAGGTTGCAAACAGCACCAAAATATTAACAGGAGAGGGAGAAGTAAGTGGCAGGATTCCTGCGAAGGCTCACTGCTTGAAAATGGAGCGGGAGAAAGAACAGCTCTGGTGAGAAAGTCTTATATAAAAAGCCATTTACCACGTATTATTTCCCCCCAGGATTCTGGAATATGCCCGAACTTGAAGTAGTGAGTCTGGGGGTGAAAGGGGGGCTCCACGTGGAGGAGGGTCCGGAAAGAAGTAATGCAGGGCGACGAGGGGCCAGGACCAGGACGACGGCCGGGGAGGAGGGGGTCGAGGCCTGGGCGGACTCCCGGCGGGCGCGGGTGGGAGGGAGCGGAGGGGCGCCCCGCGGAGGCCCGGGGGCGGGCGCGGGGGCCCAGCGGTCCTGTCAAGCAGCCGGCCCACCGCCTCCGCCGGCCGCCAACGCACCCGGGCCGCTGAGGGCTCTCTCGGACCCGCCGCTGCCCCAGCCCGGCCGGGTCTCTCGAATTTTCCGCTGGGGGAAGCCGGCCGGGGGCAGTGGGGCTCGCCCCCGCCCCCGGCCCTGGAAGCGGCGGGGAGGGGNGATGGTACATTGGGGAAGCAAAGGTCTCACCATTTTGCTCGGCGGTCGGCGGCTCGCGCGGGAGTAGGAGAGTGTCGGCGTTCAGAAGGGTTCCCGCAGGAAGCGGTGGCGACGGCGGCCCAGCTGCGCCGGGCTGGGGCGGCTGCGGCCCTCGGGACGCCCGCGGGGGAGGGGGTGCAGGCTGGGGGAGGGGAGGCGGTGCTTCGGGGCCCGCGCCGGCCGGGTGACTGGGCACACGGGAGCGGGCGGGGAAGAAGAGAAATTAAGGTCGAGATTCGGAGACAGAGCGGGAGGAGAGACGTCGAGAAAGGGGAAAGACAGAGAGGAAAGGGAGAAGGGGGAGAGGGGGCCAGGCGGCTCGGGGGCTGCTGCCTAGCGCTCGCGCCGAAGCCGTGACGGACTCACTGCAGTGGCT